>NW_027016018.1:135000-265525 GCF_036934945.1 Oncorhynchus masou masou | reverse complement strand
GATAATAGACATTATAAACACGGTAATTCACATTATAAACAGGGTAACAGACATAAACAGGGTACCAGACATTAAAAACACGGTAATTCACATTATAAACACGGTACCAGACATTATAAACAGGGTAATTGACATTATAAACAGGGTGACAGACATTATAAACAGGGTGACAGACATTATAAACAGGGTGACAGACATTATAAACACGGTAATTCACATTATAAACACGGTAAGACATTATAAACAGGGTAACAGACATTATAAACAGGGTACCAGACATTATAAACACGGTAACAGACATTATAAACACGGTACCAGACATTATAAACAGGGTGACAGACATTATAAACAGGGTAACAGACATTATAAGTCAGACTGTTTTCTCTGCTACCGCCCGCCAAGCGGTACCAGAGTGCCAAGTTTCGGTCCAAAATGTACCTTTTATGGGGGCAATAATGCCCTTTATTTAATGTATAATTGGACACTATTGGAATTAAGCCACAGCAGTTTGTAAAAGAAAAAGCACTGACATATTTGATCCCATTTCTGTAGAGGTGTGGGCAGAATGTTTGGGCAGAATGTTTGGGCAGAAGGTTTTAATATTTTCCAGTGACTTGCATGCTGCCTATAGTGAGTGCCTGTCTGCGCATTCTGCAAGATTGATCGAATGTTGTCTACACAGTCCAGATTTACGAACTGGACTGTGGAGGTCTGGTGTGTAAAGCTGACACAACCCGTCCTGGCTGGATGTTTATTCTCGCCCTGCAAATGCGGGGCGGTGGCACAGGACTTACTGGGCTGTGTAGACTCACCGGAAACACAGTACGCAAAGCCGGCGCAGGATATCCTGGGCCAAGGCGGTACACTGGAGACCAGGAGCGCTGAGCCGGCACCCTCCTTCCTGGCTGGATGCCCATTCTAGCCCGGCCAATCCGAGGAGCTGGAATAGAGCGCACCGGGCTAGAATAGCGCACTGGAGCCGTGTACCTTCATATCGTCGCTGTTCCTCTATTCTCCGGTATTTTTCCTCGAAGTATCGCCGTTCCGCTTTCGCTGCCTCTAACTCCTCCTGAGGATGACGATACTCCCCGGCTGTGTCCATGGTCCTGCGCCATCTAATATCTCCTCCCAGGTCCATCTCCCCATTAAGCGCTGTTCCTCCTTTTCACGCTGCTTAGTCCTTGTAGTGTGGGTTGTTCTGTCACGGTCGTCATAATGAGGAGACCAAGGCGCAGCGTGATAAGCGTACATAACTATTTTAATGAACAGAACGACCACTGAACAAAACAACCCGTGAAGCTATATAACTACTGCAAACAGGCAACTAAACATAGAATAACAACCCACAAACTATCCATTGAATATGGCTACATAAATATGGTCCCCAATCAGAGACAACGATAAACAGCTGCCTCTGATTGAGAACCAATCTAGGCAACCATAGACATATAAACACCTCGACTAGCAAAAACCCCATGAACATACAAAAAACCCTAGACAGGACAAAACTACACAAACCACCCTCGTCACACCCTGACCTAACCAAATAATAAAGAAAACAAAGTTAACTGAGGTCAGGGCGTGACACTATCTCAGCTTACTCACTTATATCTCAGCTTACTCACTTACTTATGGAGCTGCCTACTCCTGATGATTCATTTCAAATCATATGAGCAAAAAATATTTAGATTTATCTGGGAGGCTGAACCAGACAAAATAAAGCGTGCCTATCTATATAATGAATATGAATTGGGTGGGTTGACATTATTAAATATAAAAGCACTAAACCTCACTAAATGCTTCACTTATACAACTGGTCTGCCTGTCCAAAACAAAAGATCTCCACTGGAGGAATAAAAATAGCATCAATAGGAAAGTATACCAGTTTTAAACATTGCACTACATATTGAAGTAACATTTTCTCAGATCCCGTACCAGCCTCACCATCCACACCGTTTATTTTAGTCTTTGCTATTGAGTGCAACTCACTTGGCCTCCTCCAGCTCCTCTGTGCGTTGGATGGCATCAGTTTCATACTTAGTCCTCCACTGAGCCACCTCACTGTTGGCCTTGGACATGCCGCGCTGCAGCTCTGCCTTGGCCTCCTGCTCCTCCTCAAACTGCTCTCTCAGGAGATCACAGTCATGGCGGGCAGACTGGACACCATGAGCCAGTGCATTTTTAGCCAGAGAGAGAAAGAAAGACAAAGAGAGATTAGAGAGAGAGAGTAAAACAGATGACAGTAGAAGTCTCTGAGGGAGGCGTAGAAACAGTCTATGTGTAGATAAAGCTCTAAACTGGAAGGTGGTTCCCATTTTGGGTGCCTTACCTTGACCTCCTCCTCAATCAGTCTCTTCAGCTCCTCCACCTGCTGGGTGAAGGCCTGTTTACCTCTGGTCAGCTGAGACACCAGGCCTTCCTTCTCCTCCAGCTGGCGGCCAAACTCACCTGCAGGGAAAGAGGGAAATCTTGTTAATGAGTCATTCTTTCTAGATTGACATTTAATTTTGAGGAATCATAGTGCAGAAACTGTGTGGACTGAATTTACAGCCCCGACACATGTTATTGTGTACTACTGAGGTGAACTATATTGGTTTGTTGTTCATTGTTGACGGTACCATTTTCTGTAAGGAGTCTGGCCCTCTGTCCGCTGATGTCGTTGACCTGGCGAGCATTCTCATCATTCTTCGTCTTGAGCTCGCTCAGCTGGTCCTCAAGAGTACGGCACATCTTCTCCAGATTGCCCTGTTAGTGAAACATGTGGGACTGTCAACTTCAGTTATTGAATAGTAATTTAGTTGACCCTCAACACTGCTTGACCAAAACATCACTACCCACCTTAGCCTTGGCGACGGCCTCCATGTTGCTGGAGAGATCATCAATCTCCATCTTGTACTCGCTCTTCTCCTTCTCCAGCTTCTGCTTGACGTGCTGCAGATTGTCGATCTGCTCCCGGAGCTCAGCCACACTGTCGGCCTGCTTCTTGCGCAGAGCGGCGGCTGTGGCCTCATGCTGCAGGGTGGACTCTTCAAGATCACGATGCAGCTTCTGGAACTCAGCCTCGCGCTTCTTGTTCATCTCAATCTGAGCAGCAGTGGCGCCTCCGGCCTCCTCAAGTCTCTCGCTGATCTCCTCAATTTCCCTGGAGAGATCGGCCCTCTGCTTCTCAACCTTGGCACTGGCAGCACGCTCAGCCTCAATAGCATGTACTGTATATTTAGCGTAAATGTGTTTATACATAGCCAGCTACACATATTTACTATATTCATTAGTCAGCGGCCCATGCAGGAACCAAACTAACAACGGTAAGAAACAACATCTTTACATAGATTAGAAGCACCATCTTCCATCTTACTGAGCCATCAGAATCCACCAGGAAGAATGTGTGCTACCAGAAGAAATGTGTCAGTTATTTTCCTGTACTGGAGCTTAGATCCTCTACTGTACCTGCAGTTCCTTGATCTTCTTCTGCAGCTGAGCTCCCAGAGACTGCTCATCCTCTATCTTGCTGAGGAGCTGGGTGGTCTCAAGCTCCTTCCTAACAAACACAAACACGTTGATTATAAAGTTTGTTTAGGTTAGACAGTGTAAAGTTAGCCTAAGCTAACATTCACTTTGCGTTTAAGAATCACATAAGTCTAATTCATAATTACAAGAATGAGCCAAGAAGAACCATTATGTTGATCAAGATAGCAGGAAAAACTGTAGTCATTTATTTGTGTTTACTTCTTGATTTTCTCATCAGACTGCTGCTTGTCATTCTCCAGGTCCATTATGGACTCCTGGGCCAGTTTCAGATCTCCCTCCAGCTTTCTCTTGGCTCTCTCAAGGTCCATACGGAGCTTCTTCTCTTGCTCCAGAGAACCCTCAAGCTACAAGATATAAACAGACATGTGTTGGTCAAATCTAAACAACTGTAGATAAAATCATCTTGCATAATATCATGGCCAGAATGTCAAACTCCACTCACGTCGTCCACTTGCTGTTCCAGCTTGGTCTTGGCCTTGGTCAGAGTGTTGACTTTGTCCTCCTCTGCCTGCAGGTCGTCCAGTGTCTGCTGGTGGGCCTCTTGGAGGGCTTTCTTCTCCTTGGTCAGCTTGGCAACACTCTCATCCATAGACGCTTATCTCCTCTGTCAGGTTTTTAACCTGAAAACGGCCACAACAAAATTCGTTTTTGGTCACTTCACCATAAGTGGCTAAATGGATAATAGAAATGTGTCAACAAGTACTGTACTATAGATTCAACACTAGATGGCACTGTACTCCATGCCAGTGGACTGAATGGAAATCAGAAACGAGGGGGGAGCAGAACATGTAATGAATGTGGGGAGGACACCACAACTGAATTTACACTATATTGTGTCTTAATTTTTACTGCACTCAAAAAAAGACTTGAATTACATTTCTGTTTTGAGTTGATTATTCTTTGGATTATTGTTTGGTTAGACTGTCTACAAGACCTTGTTTTCAGTGGCGTGCTTCTCCTTCTCCACTTTGGCCAAGGTGAGCTCCAGGTCATCAATGTCCTTCTTCAGCTCAGAGCACTCATCCTCCAGCTTCCTCTTCTTGGCAGTCAACTCAGCATTCATCTCCTCCTCGTCCTCCAGCCTCTCAGTCGTCTCTTTGAGTTTGGCCTCCAGCTGGATCTTGCTCTTGATGAGCCCCTCACACCTTTCCTCAGCATCGTTCAGATTCTCTGAATCCTGGTTTCAGAACAAGAGAAAAAAACTGTGTTTTCACTTGGTGTATCAAAATATATACTTCATTTAGTCAAATAAGTGAGAGCAAATCAATTTAAATGCATGACATATATATCACATGCCAAAAAAGATCATCAAGGACTTCAACCGCCTGTTCACCCCGCTATCATCCAGAAGGTGAGGTCAGTACAGGTGTGTCAAAGCAGGGACAGAGAGACTGAAAAACAGCTTCTATCTCAAGGCCATCAGACTGTTAAACAGCCATCACTAGCCGGTTACTACCCGGTTACTCAACCCTGCACCTTAGAGGCGGCTGCCCTATGTAGATAGACCCGGCATCACTGGCCACTTTAATAATCGAACATTGATCCATCCTTGAAGAGGAGTGCACGTCTTGGGGGGGGGGGGGGCATACTGCTTTACCCACTTCATATATACAGTATATACTGTATTCTAGTCACCTTAGTGGCTGCTGCACTACGTGCATAGACCTGTCATCACTGTCCTATGTACTTCATATGTATATGCTGTATTCTAGTCACCTTAGTGGCTGCTGCACTACGTGCATAGACCTGTCATCACTGTCCTATGTACTTCATATGTATATGCTGTATTCTAGTCACCTTAGTGGCTGCTGCACTACGTGCATAGACCTGTCATCACTGGCCACTTTAATAATCGAACATTGATCCATCCTTGAAGAGGAGTGCACGTCTTGGGGGGGGGGGGGGGGGACATACTGTTTTACCCACTTCATATATACAGTATATACTGTATTCTAGTCACCTTAGTGGCTGCTGCACTACGTGCATAGACCTGTCATCACTGTTCTATGTACTTCATATGTATATACTGTATTCTAGTCAAGGCCATCCTATTCAAGTATTGTTCATACGTATATACTGTATTCTAGACAATACTGTATTCTGCATCCTATTCAATTATTGTTGATACCTGTTGGTATGTGTGCGATTGTGTCTGTGTACTTGTGTGTCTAAATGTGCTCTGATGAGGGTTGTTGCTCACTCACAGATGCGACTTGAAGCGCCAGGTCATTCTTCTCCTGCACCATGGCCACCATCTTCTCCTCCAACTCCTTCTTCTTGGCCAGAGCCTTGGCCAGGTCCGACGTCATCTTCTCATAGTTCTCCTTCATGTTGGCCAGCTCCTTCTCAGTCTCAGCGCTCTGCAGCAGGGGCTTGATCTTGAAGTACAACTTCATCCATGGCCAGGTTTTCACATTCATGAATGAACGGATGTTGTACTGGATGGTGAAGACGGAATCTCTGGTCCACAGAAAGGATAGAGTGACATGGTGAGTGACGTGGTGAGTGACGTGGTGAGTGACGCGGTGAGTGACGCAGTGAGTGACGCGGTGAGTGACGCGGTGAGTGACGCGGTGAGTGACGCGGTGAGTGACATGCTTAAAGATCTCCTCCAGTGTTTTTGTTTTTTACTTTTCCTGTGGAAAACGATATCCCAAGTATAAATACAGTAAAGTACACACACTAAAGGGTAAAAATATATGTTTTGAAGAAAATAGTTTTTTTATACAACTGCAAACTTCAAGGAGTGGCATTCCCAGTATTCCTTAACTGGGAAAGTAAAAAATAAAATCACTGGATGACGTCTTTAAAGCTACATTCTGCGATTCGAAGAATAACAAAAAGGGGACTCCACCACTTTTTGCATACAGCTGAGGAATGAGGCGAGGGAAATGTAAACCCTCTTAAATGTATAGACGGCGCTCGAGATGAAAGAACTGACAGGTGATGTTAAGATCACGAGGCATTTCATATTATTCCAGAATTAATGGGTAAAAATCACTTATTTCAATAACAATTGAACAGCTTGCTAAATCCCAACCTGCTGCTTTAATAGAATATTATGTCACGCCCTGGTCTATATTTATTATGTTATCTTCAATTATTGAGTCAGGCCAGGGTGTGACATGGGCTTATTTGTAGTGTGTTTCGTCTTGGGGTTGTGTGGGGTGTATAGATTAGTCTATGGCTGCCTGAGGCGGTTCTCAATCAGAGTCAGGTGATTATCGTTGTCTCTGATTGGGAACCATATTTAGGTAGCCTGGGTTTCACTGTGTGTTTGTGTGTGATTGTTCCTGTCTCTGTGTTTGTTGTCACCAGACAGGCTGTATAGGTTTTTTCACGTTCTGTTTGTTGTTTTTTGTATTTATAAGTTATTTCATGTATTGTCATTTGTTTCATTAAAGACATGAGTAACCACCACGCTGCATTTTGGTCCGACTCTCTTTCGACAAACTAAGAACGCCGTTACATATTATTACATGTACCTTCTCATCCTGAACAACTCACAGCATATTCAGTACACAATCATTATGCATTACATACAGGAGGCTGACAGAATTGTTTGCCAAGATGTCTACTCTTCCTCACCTCCTCTCCATCATCTTGGTGAACTCTCTCCTCATGAGGAATCCACGGCTGAGAGCCTGGACCATGCCGACCAGAGAGGCCAGCTTCTCATCTCTCATCTCCTCCAGGACACCCAGCAGACCGGCTTTGAAGAACACCTGACACAGGTTGACATGGTCAATTATGGAACCAGTCAGGTGGAAACAGATGGAAAGTATTTTTGCAGTTTTTATTTCTTTACTTAACTTTTCTTCACCTCATACATTGTTTGTTTTACATAGAAATTAGTTTTTGCTGGGGGTTTTTTGACTGACCTTGGTGTGTCCAAACTTGTAGTCATCGTGATTCACATCAATGGACCCAAGCAACTTCTCAGAAGCCTTCTTGTTGTCCATGAACTGGCCCTCGGGGATGACGCTGGCATTCAGTACTTTGTACCTGAATCAGGAGAAATGTGAAGTTGGAATAGGCCGGTTATATTACATCAAATAATAAGGCTATTCTGATGTTGGGAAAACCCTTAGAGAAGATTAGTGTGTGTGCACGCGTGTGTGTGTTTACCTCTGCTTGAAGTCAGCATAGATGATTCTACTGGGGAAGCCCTTCCTGCAGATCCTGATCCCCTCCAGAACACCATTACACCTGAGCTGGTGGATAACCAGGAAGTTCTCCATCAGACCTGGAAACACAAACCAAGTCTCTTTAAATACTCATAAACAGGTTAAAGACTGGTTTGTTAGTGTTACTGATACTGTACTGACAAGATGTCATATTTAACTCAACATCTATTTGTACCTGGAGTCTTTGACTCGTTGGGGATCAGGCAGCGTACAAAGTGAGGATGAGTGCTCCTCAAGTTGGTCATCAGCTTATGTAAGTTCTCCTGTAGGAGGGTTACAAACCATGTTCTCAGAAATCATTTCTGATAATCACTACAGCTGAATATCCACATTTTAAAAGCTCACCCTGAACTGGGAGGACACAGTCTGCATGGAACCACCCTTCTTCTTGCCTCCTTTCTTGGTTGTATCTGTTATAATGGAGAAAAGTTCAATATAATTATAAATGAGAGGGATCTCAGGTTATCTTCACACGTATCTTAATGCAAATGCTGCCAATGAGATTGTGTAAAATAACACCTATTGTATGAGTAAATTAACCCAGTAAATCACCCTGACAAATTGTGATACATTTAAAGCAGCAATCAGCAGTTGAAACAATAACAAAGCATGCTCCCTGCCCCTGTTTTGATAAAAAAAACTGAGAAATGGTCTGGAGAAATATAACCACTCAAATTTATAGACAGATCTATGTATTCAAGGACTGACCATTCATGATATCAAAATGATAGTTTTAATAATGTTTTGAGGCTGTGAAGTGCATGTTTCCCTTTACTTTGCTTACAAGCATACGAGTAAAAGCTGATATTTCGGCTTCTGATGGGGTACAACGGCTGAACTAAGCTGATGTTCTTCAAGAACGAATGGGTACATGTCTTCAGTCCACAAATGGATGTAGCAACTGCAGACTGACCCTTTAAAGAGAATAGGACTGATTTGTAATTAGTTCTTCATGAAATATTTTGATGTTCTGCTCGTCTTACCCTCAGGTGGGGCAGCGACATACAGGGTCGCCATCAGTTTGACTGAGGACTTCCCGTACAGCTGAAGAACTGAGTCGTTCAGGGGGTCCTTGTTCTTCTCCAGCCAGCCAGTGATGTTGTAGTCCACAGTGCCGGCGTAGTGAACCAGGGAGAAGTGGGCCTCTGCCTTGCCTTTGGCTGGCTTGGGCTTCTCAAACGCCTTGGTTTTGCCAAGATGCTGGGAGTACAGCTTGTCCTTGAAGGTAGTGTCTGAAGACTTGGGGAACATGCACTCCTCTTCAAGGATGGAGAAGATGCCCAATGGCTTTACGAAAAGAGATATACATCAAATTAGTGATATTTACATTTAGGATCACATTTTTTCTTTTAGCAAATATGCTATTATCAGAGTATCTTCATTTAGGGGCACAATATGAAACATATTGAGTTCTCAACAGTCAGATGCGTTGTACCATGTGAAAATATCTCCATTTGAACTTTGCTGTTGAGGTCCATTATAATCCTGACAGACAGCTTACCTTCTCAATAAGCTCAATGCAGGCAGCCAAGTCCATGCCGAAGTCAATGAAGGCCCAGACAATTCCCTCCTTCTTGTACTCCTCTTGTTCCAGGACGAACATGGTGTGGTTGAAAAACTGTTGCAGTTTCTCATTGGTGAAGTTGATGCACAGCTGCTCTATGCTGTTGTACTGTTGATGGAATTTCAGAAGGGATCATTTCATCATCATACAAGGCTGTAATCCCTCTCAATCACAACTAATTGTCTTGTTCTGGTCTCAGACTCACGTCAAAGATCTCAAACCCGGCAATGTCGAGCACACCGATGTAGAACTGCCTTGGATTCTTGGTGTCCAACATCTCGTTGATACGGATGACCATCCACAAGAACATCCTCTCATAGATGGACTTGGCCAGAGCTGAGACTGAGTTATTAACCTGCAATAATAATACCTCAAATGAATACATGAGATATTGACCATGTCTAGTGACAAGGTGAAAAGAGCTTGGGGAAAACATCATCACTATTCAAAACAAGCAATTCACTCATCACCAAAAGATGTATGGTGCTCAGAAAATGGTAGAAGCTGTGTTTGGCCACCTTACCTGAGGCACAGTCTGTCCCTTGGTCACATACTCGTTGCCGACCTTCACTTTGGGGTAGCACAGAGCCTTCAGCATCTCAGCTGAGTTCAGGCCCAGCAGGTAGCCGATTTTATCAGCCACTGCAGAGAGAACCAACAACAACAGACTCAGAAACACAACATTACCTGATTCTGATGTCACACCGACAAAATGTCTAGGTTTTGACCGGTCCAGGACTACCTGACATGATGACTCCTTGCTGTCCCCAGTCCACCTGGCCGTGCTGCTGCTCCAGTTTCAACTGTTCTGCCTTATTATTATTCGACCATGCTGGTCATTTCTGAACATTTGAACATCTTGGCCATGTTCTGTTATAATCTCTACCCGGCACAGCCAGAAGAGGACTGGCCACCCCACATAGCCTGGTTCCTCTCTAGGTTTCTTCCTCGGTTTTGGCCTTTCTAGGGAGTTTTTCCTAACCACCGTGCTTCTACACCTGCATTGCTTGCTGTTTGGGGTTTTAGGCTGGGTTTCTGTACAGCACTTTGAGATATCAGCTGATGTACGAAGGGCTATATAAATAAATTTGATTTGATTTGGACCCACAACCATAATTTTAAATCATTTCTTGAGGTTGGAATTTGGTCTCTATAAATGATCTCCTGCCAGACTTTGATGAGGCTCTGTCTGTCTTACACGTTGTATATCTATGAGTGGGAATGGGACTAATGTTTACATATTGAATATCTATGAGTGGGACTGGGACTAATGTTTACATATTGTATATCTATGAGTGGGAATGGGACTAATGTTTACATATTGTATTTCTATGAGTGGGACTGGGACTAATGTTTACATATTGTATATCTATGAGTGGGAATGGGACTAATGTTTACATATTGTATTTCTATGAGTGGAACTGGGACTAATGTTTACATATTGTATATCTATGAGTGGGACTGGGACTAATGTTTACATATTGTATATCTATGAGTGGGACTCACCCTCTGTGCCGTCTGGCTCGGCCTGCTCCTCACGCTGCTTCTGCTTGAATTTCAAGTTGCCATGGTGCAGTACAGCTCCTGTCAGCTTGTAGATGCTATTTTTCTCATCATTAGTGAAGCCCAGGATTGTAATGGCATCCTGGCATTAGACAGGAAGTACAACAGTGATGAACTGAACGGTAGTTTTCTCACATACAGAACACTACAGTTATGTTCTCTCAGCAGAACAAATGGGATGGACATTTGACTGGCTTCTCAGATCCACGTGATGACACTTGACCAACACTGGTAGATGACAGCACAAAATACATTTGACACAGTTCCACAGGGACTTAGTGACACTCTCTTGTGGATGTCTTACATGTACAGTATGGGCCTCAAGATGAAGTGTGAAGGCATGAAGAGTTCCTTGAGACACACGCCTAACTAACAATAAGGCAGAATAAAACAAAATCCATGAAAATTCCCAGCTGCCACCAAGTTGGAATTGCACAGTGCATTCAGTGTGTATGGTGGTCCTACCCATTCCATATATAGAACATGATGAACCCTTTGTTTGACTCACGTCTGTGGCATCCAGCTCTTCCTTGTCGTTGATGCTGGCCACAGTGATCTGTCCCTGACTGCACATGGGGAAGTCGTAGGGGTTGGTGGTGATGAGCGACATTTCTATGGACAACAGAGGATCCTGCACCTCTATCCTGTACCTCTATCCTGTACCTCTATCCTGTACCTCTCTCATTAACAAATATCCCCTCTCATCGACTCATTCCTATGCGTAGCCTAATCCATTCATAATGTAATATATCACATCAAAGTGACACAACATATTGCTGTAGGAACATTTTCTCAAGTGAGATTTTAGTAAAAAACGTACGTAATCAGGACGGACTGGTTCTCCTGGTCTGCAACAAAACAACATATTGATTATCATACTCAAGCAACACTATGGGGACATTATTGAATTCATAGCATCATCATGGTTCCAGCTATATTAATGTTCAATAGGGTGACGTTCAGACAGAAATGTATTGTGTAGAACATATATGACTGTCTGTCAGGTAGAATAGAGAATCACGTCAGCTCTATTCAATACATTTCTATCAGCAATGTTCCGAACATTTCACCTGAATCCCCCCTGTTTGTTCTGTGTCCACCCAGCACATCAGTACAAGAAGCCCCATGGAGGGGAGCTGCTGGATGCACTAGTTGAGCAGATGCCACTGTTATTAGACACAAGATATTTACTTGGCGTGTTTGTGGGTGGAGAGAACATCAACACCATGCAGACTAAGAGTTTATGACATTCAAAGTTATTTTAATGTGCAAAGATCTGGCATGATATTCAACCTGTGTTTTGGTATCCGAGGGACATAGTGCTGGTGTGGAATAAGAATCTGCACAACCATGTGGATGGGGGCTGTCCAGAACAGGATTTGAAGGCTTCTGACACACTCGTTAACTGCCAGATGTCATTCAACCGTTGAGTAAACTGTCATAATAAAACTGTCATTATACATATTTAAAATATTTTGGCAGGACCTTGGGAGGATCAGACAGTACCTCTTGATCCAAGACATTTTAATGGTGCTTTCAACGACTTACACTGTTCTCTCCAAGCAGTTTAATCACCACAGACAGGAGTTTTCCTGAGACACGCAAGAGCTTTGGCACACGGCAGCACTTTATACATGATTCAATCCATTAAAATGTCACAGCCAGTCAAAATACATGACGTCACATGCCGTGGCATGGATCCCTAAAACAACCAAGCTGGACCCCTAAAACAACCAAGCTGGACCCCTAAAACAACCAAGCTGAGTCCCTAAAACAACCAAGCTGGACCCCTAAAACAACCAAGCTGAGTCCCTAAAACAACCAATCTGAGTCCCTAAAACAACCAAGCTGGGCCGCTAAAACAACCAAGCTGGACTTCATTCAGATCTTATTTTTCAGGTCACATATCAATTCAATTCAGTTCAATTCAAAGGGCTTTAATGGCATGGGGAAACATATGTTAACATTGCCAAAGCAGGTGAAATAGATAATAAACAAAAAAGTGAAATAAACAATTAAAACATCAACAGTTAATATTACCCTCATAAAAGTTCCAAAAGAATAAAGACATTACAAATGTCATATTATGTCTATATACAGTGTTGTAATTATGCGCAAATAGTTCAAGTCCAAAAGGGAAAAGAAATAAGCATAAATATGGGTTGTATTTACAATGGTGTTTGTTCTTCACTGGTTGCCCTTTTCTTGAGGTAACAGATCACACATCTTGCTGCTGTGATATCTACTGGGTAAAATTCCACAGTGTGACATGGGAGATAATCAAAACTGGATTTGTTTTCAAATTCATTGTGGGTCTGTGTAATCTCAGGGAGATATGTGCCTCTAATATATCATGACAAGTCTGTTACGGGGGCCAATGTCAGCAATGAGAGGACCTCGTGGTCGACCAATAAGGTCTAAATAATGTGCTGTCCTGAACCGGACCTCTCTGTGGTTCTCATTACAGGTTATGAGGTCTAAATAATGTGCTGTCCTGAACCGGACCTCTCTGTGTTCCACATTACAGGTTATGAGGTCTAAATAATGTGCTGTTCTGACCCGGATCTCTCTGTGGTCCACATTACAGGTTATGAGGTCTAAATAATGTGCTGTTCTGACCCGGATCTCTCTGTGATCCACATTACAGGTTATGAGGTCTAAATAATGTGCTGTTCTGACCCGGACCTCTCTGTGGTCCACATTACAGGTTATGAGGTCTTTTCAGCACACAGTGTGAAGTCAATGGAGGGCTGAATGTAATATTCAACTCGGACATTTACAAGGAGAAACACATGGATCAATTAGCCGTTGTGTTTTTCTATCAAGCTTTACAGATCTTTAGACAAACATACAACATGTTACATACAAGTAGTAGTCCACATGATGACCCCCCCCCCCTGTCAGTGAACTTCTCCAGCCAATGGCCACGTTCTGAAACTGGGTGTCATAATTACATGCAGACTAAAGTTGTTTTGGAATGTTGCCTGCTGACAGAAACGTCAAAGTATCAAACCCCAACTGCTGAGCTGTTGTTGATACTCCAATTTCATCCCATACAGTCGACAGCAGAGTCACAAGAAGTACAGTCTACCAAAGCAACAGATGAGTTACGAGCCCAATATGGCCATGTTCAGTGTCAGAAATACATCCAGCTTCCACAGCAATCTCTAAGGTAATTTAGCATTGCTTCGTTGCTTTGTTGGCAGATCTGCTGCTATTTGAGCCGTGTTCCAGAGGATACGGCCTCCTTCTTTATGGACTGCCTTATTTTTAGACTCACCAACTTGTTCATGGAATTAGGATCAGTCCACACCGTCCCCTCTCTCATCCTCCCAGAGCAGGCCGACCTGTACACAGACTCAGGGAAAATACTGCCCATTTAAAGGTAAAACCCTGTTCGACTCTAACATCTAGCACCCGGAAATAATGACAGTAGGTGACGCATGTCACACAGAGGACATAGATAAAACTGGGAATCCCACACACATACAGTAAGAGTCTGAGGGAGCAGGGGACTCGTCCTGGCCAAGCCTTTAGAAGAGTCTGGGGGAGCAGGGGACTCGTCATGGCCAAGCCTTTAGAAGATTCTGGGGGAGCAGGGGACTCGTCCTGGCCAAGCCTTTAGAAGAGTCTGGGGGAGCAGGGGACTCGTCCTGGCCAAGCCTTTAGAAGAGTCTGAGGGAGCAGGGGACTCGTCCTGGCCAAGCCTTTAGAAGATTCTGGGGGAGCAGGGGACTCGTCCTAGCCAAGCCTTTAGAAGATTCTGGGGGAGCAGGGGACTCGTCCTAGCCAAGCCTTTAGAAGAGTCTGGGGGAGCAGGGGACTCGTCCTGGCCAAGCCTTTAGAAGAGTCTGGGGGAGCAGGGGACTCGTCCTGGCCAAGCCTTTAGAAGAGTCTGGGGAGCAGGGGACTCGGCCCTAGCCAAGCCTTTAGAAGAGTCTGGGGGAGCAGGGGACTCGTCCTGGCCAAGCCTTTAGAAGAGTCTGAGGGAGCAGGGGACTCGTCCTGGCCAAGCCTTTAGAAGAGTCTGGGGGAGCAGGGGACTCGTCCTGGCCAAGCCTTTAGGAGAGTCTGGGGGAGCAGGGGACTCGTCCTGGCCAAGCCTTTAGAAGAGTCTGAGGGAGCAGGGGACTCGTCCTGGCCAAGCCTTTAGAAGATTCTGGGGGAGCAGGGGACTCGTCCTAGCCAAGCCTTTAGAAGAGTCTGGGGGAGTAGGGGACTCGTCCTAGCCAAGCCTTTAGAAGAGTCTGGGGGAGCAGGGGACTCGTCCTGGCCAAGCCTTTAGAAGAGTCTGGGGGAGCAGGGGACTCGTCCTGGCCAAGCCTTTAGAAGAGTCTGGGGGAGCAGGGGACTCGTCCTAGCCAAGCCTTTAGAAGAGTCTGGGGGAGCAGGGGACTCGTCCTGGCCAAGCCTTTAGAAGAGTCTGGGGGAGCAGGGGACTCGTCCTAGCCAAGCCTTTAGAAGAGTCTGGGGGAGCAGGGGACTCGTCCTGGCCAAGCCTTTAGAAGAGTCTGGGGGAGCAGGGGACTCGTCCTGGCCAAGCCTTTAGAAGAGTCTGGGGGAGCAGGGGACTCGTCCTGGCCAAGCCTTTAGAAGAGTCTGGGGGAGCAGGGGACTCGTCCTGGCCAAGCCTTTAGAAGAGTCTGGGGGAGCAGGGGACTCGTCCTGGCCAAGCCTTTAGAAGAGTCTGAGGGAGCAGGGGACTCGTCCTGGCCAAGCCTTTAGAAGAGTCTGAGGGAGCAGGGGACTCGTCCTGGCCAAGCCTTTAGAAGATTCTGGGGGAGCAGGGGACTCGTCCTGGCCAAGCCTTTAGAAGAGTCTGGGGAGCAGGGGACTCGTCCTGGCCAAGCCTTTAGAAGAGTCTGGGGGAGCAGGGGACTCGTCCTGGCCAAGCCTTTAGAAGAGTCTGGGGGAGCAGGGGACTCGTCCTGGCCAAGCCTTTAGAAGAGTCTGGGGGAGCAGGGGACTCGTCCTGGCCAAGCCTTTAGAAGAGTCTGCGGGAGCAGGGGACTCGTCCTGGCCAAGCCTTTAGAAGAGTCTGGGGGAGCAGGGGACTCGTCCTGGCCAAGCCTTTAGAAGAGTCTGAGGGAGCAGGGGACTCGTCCTGGCCAAGCCTTTAGAAGAGTCTGGGGGAGCAGGGGACTCGTCCTGGCCAAGCCTTTAGAAGAGTCTGGGGGAGCAGGGGACTCGTCCTGGCCAAGCCTTTAGAAGAGTCTGGGGGAGCAGGGGACTCGTCCTAGCCAAGCCTTTAGAAGAGTCTGGGGGAGCAGGGGACTCGTCCTGGCCAAGCCTTTAGAAGAGTCTGGGGGAGCAGGGGACTCGTCCTGGCCAAGCCTTTAGAAGAGTCTGGGGGAGCAGGGGACTCGTCCTAGCCAAGCCTTTAGAAGAGTCTGGACAAGTGACAGCACAATCCACTAGATGGCCCGAGGCCAATGATCAACGTTTACAAGTGAAAAAGGAGTTGAATAGAAGGAGTTGAATAGAAGGAGTTGAATAGAAGGAGTTGAACAGAAGGAGTTGAACAGAAGGAGTTGAACAGAAGGAGTTGAACAGAAGGAATTGAACAGAAGGAGTTGAACAGAAGGAGTTGAACAGAAGGAGTTGAACAGAAGGAGTTGAACAGAAGGAGTTGAACAGAAGGAGTTGAACAGAAGGAGTTGAATAGAAGGAGTTGAATAGAAGGAGTTGAATAGAAGGTGTTGAATAGAAAGTGTTGAATAGAAGGAGTTGAACAGAAGGAGTTGAACAGAAGGTGTTGAATAGAAGGAATTGAATAGAAGGAGTTGAATAGAAGGAGTTGAATAGAGGGAGTTGAATAGAGGGAGTTGAATAGAAGGAGTTGAATAGAAGGAGTTGAATAGAGGGAGTTGAATAGAGGGAGTTGAATAGAAGGAGTTGAATAGAAGGAGTTGAATAGAAGGAGTCGAATAGAAGGAGTTGAATAGAGGGAGTTGAATAGAGGGAGTTGAATAGAAGGAGTTGAATAGAAGGAGTTGAATAGAGGGAGTTGAATAGAAGGTTGTCCAGTTGAACTGCTGTTATGGTAATATCCCTGACCTCTATGACCTTTATGGCAGCTGTTATATCTGGGATGACTGATGATAGAAGCCTCTGCTTTATAGTCCAGCAACATATCCCATGGAAAGGGACACATGCTGAGGGATTTGTCAAACTGTCATAATAACAGTCAACTTTAATATCTCAATAATGATCGGAATCAGCGTTCTTGAGTAAGCATATTTTTTTGTAAGAGTTTATATATGTATGTACATACCAGTCAAAGGTTTGGATTGGACACACCTCCTCATTCAAGGGTTTTTCTTTTATTTGTACTATTTTCTACATTGTAGAATAATAGTGAAGACATCAAAACTATGAAATAACACATATGGAATAATGTAGTAACCAAAAAAGTGCGGTCCAACTCATCCCAAACCATCTCAATTGTGTTGAGGTCGGTGATTGTGGAAGTCAGGTCATCTGATGCAGCACTCCATCACTCTCCTTCTTGGTCATATAGCCCTTACACAGCCTGGAGGTGTGTTTTGGGTCATTGTCCTGTTGAAAAACAAATGATAGTCCCAATAAGCGCAAACCAGATGGGATGGCGTATCGCTGCTGAATGCTGTGGTAGCCAGGCTGGTTAAGTGTGCCTTGAATTCTAAATAAATCACAGACAGTGTCACCAGAAAAGCACCCCCACACCATCACACCTCCTCCTCCATGCTTCACGGTGGGAACCACACAAGCGAGATCCTCAGTTCACCTACTCTGCATCTCACAACGACACGCTGGTTGGAACAAAAAATAAAACATTTGGATTCATCAGACCGAAGTCTCTTCTCCTTCTTACAGGTGTCCTTTAGTAGCGGTTTCTTTGCAGCAATTCGATCATGATCATGCACACAATGTATATATCTCAGCCTCCAGTATTTATGCTGCAGTAGTTTATGTGTCGGGGGGCTGGGGTCAGTTTGTTATATCTGGAGTTCTTCTCCTGTCCTATTCGGTGTCCTGTGTGAATCTAAGTGTGCGTTCTCTAATTCTCTCCTTCCCTCTTTCTTTATCTCTCTCGGAGGACCTAAGCCTTAGGACCATGCCCCAGAACTACCTGACATGATGACTCCTTGCTGTCCCCAGTCCACCTGACCGTGCTGCTGCTCCAGTTTCAACTGTTCTGCCTTATTATTATTTGACCATGCTGGTCATTTATGAACATTTGAACATCTTGGCCATGTTCTGTTATAATCTCCACCCGGCACAGCCAGAAGAGGACTGGCCACCCCACATAGCCTGGTTCCTCTCTAGGTTTCTTCCTAGGTTTTGGCCTTTCTAGGGAGTTTTTCCTAGCCACCGTGCTTCTACACCTGCATTGCTTGCTGTTTGGGGTTTTAGGCTGGGTTTCTGTACAGCACTTTGAGATCTCAGCTGATGTATGAAGGGCTATATAAATACATTTGATTTGATTTGAATATAGATTTATATAGATTTGATAGATTTTTCTATTGTGTTATTGACTGTACTTTGTTTATTCCATGTGTAACTCCTTTGTTTGTGTCGTACTGCTTTGCTTTATCTTGGCCAGGTCGCAGTTGTAAATGAGAACCTGTTCTCAAATGGCCTACCTAGTTAATAAAGGTGAAATAAATTGTTTTAAATGAAGGCCTGATTCACACAGTCTCCTCTGAACAGTTGATGTTGAGATGTGTCCGTTACTTGAACTCTGTGAAGCATTTATTTGGGTTGCAATTTCTGAGGCTGGTAACTCTAACGAACGTATCCTCTGCAGCCGAGGTAACTCTGGTTCTTCCTGTGGAGGTCCTCATGAGAGACAGGTTCATCATAGTGATGGATGCTCTTGAAGAAACTTTTAAAGTTCTTGACATTTTCCCGGATTGACTGACCTTCATGTCTTATAGTAATAATGGACTGTCGTTTCTCCTATTGGAGCTGTTCGTGATAATAATATGTACTTAGGGCTATGTTCTGTATACCACCCATACCTTGTCACAACACAACTGATTGCCTCAAACGCACACCTGTTAATAATTGAAATTCATTCCAGGTGACTACCTCATGAATCTGGTTGAGAGAAATGCCAAGAGTATGCAAAGCTGTCATCAAGGCAAAGGATGGCTTTCATAGTTTTGATGCCTTCACTATTATTCTACAATGTTGTCCAAACTTTTGACTGGTACTGTATATCTTAAATGAGCACATTTTCATGAATAAGCCGATATGATCAACAAGCCCATTCAAAGGACCCGGAAGTATGATGCAGGACGACACCCCTTGCACATCGTATTAAGAGCAGCTGTAATGGGGCGTCATGGCGGTGCGGAAGGGACGTCATGAATAGGTCTCGCATCACCATCAGCACCCCCAAGGAAAAATGGGTTTTTCCACACACAAACTCCATGTACTGGAAACACCCCGACGCAACGACTAAGCCCTCAGTTACCCTGCTGCCGCCACTTCCTCACACACTCTCTGATCCTTTTAAAACACCAATGGGAATGTCTAAAAAAATGTTGTCTTACCAAATGTAAATATGCACCGCCTGGTAACCATCATCACGTGTTCCCAGAAGGCGTTGTTTCCATAGCGATCCAGTCTACTGGTGTGAAGACCTGACTGCAGGGTGTTAGCAAAGATATGTATGTTTCCCCTTTTCATCTGTGGTGAATGGTGGAGTCAAGAATCAATATCACGCTAGTTCATTTAACACTGATTCATTCATTTAAACACTGAGTAATGCTATGCATTTCATGAAATATAGAGTTTCTCGTGCTGGTACAAATGTGTACTTCTCATGCTATTTAAGATACAAACATTTTGAAATATTTTTAAATGTGTTTCCTTCTACACACACCTGGGTCTACTGTGGAGATTTCCCCTGTCAGTTTCCTATAGAGCGCGTGCACACACACACACACACACATACACACACACACCACAGTAGTCTAGCCAGCCCATGGAGAAGCCCTTGCTGAGTCCCGCATTGATCCCTGTTTCCTAAAACACTAACACACTTTGTCTACAAATAGACTGGCCAACCACCTGTCAGAGGAAGCATTCCCTACATGTTGACTCACAGAGGTCAGGGTGGAGAGGTTAACTGTGTTGAATAGTTATACTACATGTTGACTCACAGAGGTCAGGGTGGAAAGGTTAACTGTGGTTATTGAACTGTTTGTTTTGAACATTCTTCAGGCTCCTCCCATTTCCCTCCAGAATCTCTTTCAGGGATTCTACTAAACTAACATCTGGAATTGTTTAATAAGATGGTCATACCATGACTAATTTAGCTATTTCATTTTGAATTTTAGGAACCCTTTAGGTATACAAAATATATTTAAAAGTTGTCCTCTACTACAGTACTACAGCCCATAGATGCGAAAGTGCGACATAGTCGGATGTGGAGGATTGAGTCCAAGGCAAAGAACCGGATATTTCTAGATTAAATTGACAGATTTTTATGGGTAGTTTTTGAATTATGCTAATTTAATTTTTAATCGGGGGCAGGGACATCGACCTTAGGGTGTAAACAATCTAGTTTGCTAGCACATTCTCTTGTCAAACTGTCAACTGAGTAGATAGCGTCCCAACATGAAAGAGACAAAAAAATGTTGTTTTTAAAAAAAATCAAGTTTAACCATTCATGACCATGAATTTGATTTGTTTCTGATTTCAAACCACCTATGAATGTGGTTCAAATCTGATTTGAAAATGGTCTGTGATATCCAGCATCCTTGGGATCCCGTTGAAGTTTACATTTAAAATGGTTTAAGTTAAGGGTTAAGGTTAGGGCTAGGTTTAGGGTAAGGATAAGGGTTAGGGTTAGGGTTAGAGTTTAGGGTAAGGATACGGGTTAGGGTTAGGGGTTTGGGTTAGAGTTTAGGGTAAGGATAAGGGTAGGGGTTTGGGTTTGGGTTAGGGTTAGGGGTTTGGGGAAGGCGTTTGGGTTAGAGTAAGGATAAGGGTAGGGGTTAGGGTTAGGGTTAGGGGTTGGGGTTTGGGTTAGGGTTGTAGTTTAGGGTAAGGATAAGGGTAGGGGTTAGGGTTAGAGTGTAGGGTAAGGATAAGGGTAGGGGTTAGGTTTAGGGTAAGGATAAGGTCAGGGGTTTAGGGTAGGGACGTCCCAAGGACCCCAGGTAGCACTGACCATTGAACATGTCAGATTCCATCTGCTTTTGGGCTTTTCAGACTGCAAGAAAAATATCAGATTGGTGTCAGATATGTGAACCAATAGGATTATGGAGTGAGAGGGTTAGGGTTAGGGTTAGATCAGATTGGTGTCAGATATGTGAACCAATAGGATTATGGAGCGAGAGGGTTAGGGTTAGGGTTAGATCAGATTAGTGTCAGATATGTGAACCAATAGGATTATGGAGCGAGAGGGTTAGGGTTAGGGTTAGATCAGATTGGTGTCAGATATGTGAACCAATAGGATTATGGAGCGAGAGGGTTAGGGTTAGGGTTAGATCAGACTAGTGTCAGATATGTGAACCAATAGGATTATGGAGCGAGAGGGTTAGGGTTAGATCAGATTGGTGTCAGATATGTGAACCAATAGGATTATGGAGCGAGAGGGTTAGGGTTAGGGTTAGATCAGATTGGTGTCAGATATGTGAACCAATAGGATTATGGAGCGAGAGGGTTAGGGTTAGGGTTAGATCAGATTGGTGTCAGATATGTGAACCAATAGGATTATGGAGCGAGAGGGTTAGGGTTAGGGTTAGATCAGATTGGTGTCAGATATGTGAACCAATAGGATTATGGAGCGAGAGGGTTAGGGTTAGGGTTAGATCAGACTAGTGTCTGATATGTGAACCAATAGGATTATGGAGCGAGAGGGTTAGGGTTAGGGTTAGATCAGATTGGTGTCAGATATGTGAACCAATAGGATTATGGAGCGAGAGGGTTAGGGTTAGGGTTAGGGTTAGGGTTAGATCAGATTGGTGTCAGATATGTTAACCAATAGGATTATGGAGCGAGAGGGTTAGGGTTAGGGTTAGATCAGATTGGTGTCAGATATGTGAACCAATAGGATTATGGAGGGAGAGGGTTAGGGTTAGGGTTAGGGTTAGATCAGATTGGTGTCAGATATGTGAACCAATAGGATTATGGAGCGAGAGGGTTAGGGTTAGGGTTAGATCAGACTAGTGTCTGATATGTGAACCAATAGGATTATGGAGCGAGAGGGTTAGGGTTAGGGTTAGATCAGATTGGTGTCAGATATGTTAACCAATAGGATTATGGAGCGAGAGGGTTAGGGTTAGGGTTAGATCAGACTAGTGTCTGATATGTGAACCAATAGGATTATGGAGCGAGAGGGTTAGGGTTAGGGTTAGATCAGATTGGTGTCAGATATGTGAACCAATAGGATTATGGAGCGAGAGGGTTAGGGTTAGGGTTAGGGTTAGATCAGATTGGTGTCAGATATGTTAACCAATAGGATTATAGAGCAAGAGGGTTAGGGTTAGGGTTAGATCAGATTGGTGTCAGATATGTTAACCAATAGGATTATGGAGCGAGAGGGTTAGGGTTAGGGTTAGATCAGACTAGTGTCTGATATGTGAACCAATAGGATTATGGAGCGAGAGGGTTAGGGTTAGATCAGACTAGTGTCAGATATGTGAACCAATAGGATTATGGAGCGAGAGGGTTAGGGTTAGATCAGATTAGTGTCAGATATGTGAACAAATAGGATTATGGAGCGAGAGGGTTAGGGTTAGGGTTAGATCAGATTGGTGTCAGATATGTGAACCAATAGGATTATGGAGCGAGAGGGTTAGGGTTAGGGTTAGATCAGACTAGTGTCTGATATGTGAACCAATAGGATTATGGAGCGAGAGGGTTAGGGTTAGGGTTAGGGTTAGATCAGATTGGTGTCAGATATGTTAACCAATAGGATTATGGAGCGAGAGGGTTAGGGTTAGATCAGATTGGTGTCAGATATGTGAACCAATAGGATTATGGAGCGAGAGGGTTAGGGTTAGGGTTAGATCAGATTGGTGTCAGATATGTGAACCAATAGGATTATGGAGCGAGAGGGTTAGGGTTAGGGTTAGATCAGACTAGTGTCTGATATGTGAACCAATAGGATTATGGAGCGAGAGGGTTAGGGTTAGGGTTAGATCAGATTGGTGTCAGATATGTTAACCAATAGGATTATGGAGCGAGAGGGTTAGGGTTAGGGTTAGATCAGATTGGTGTCAGATATGTTAACCAATAGGATTATGGAGCGAGAGGGTTAGGGTTAGGGTTAGATCAGATTGGTGTCAGATATGTGAACCAATAGGATTATGGAGCGAGAGGGTTAGGGTTAGGGTTAGATCAGACTAGTGTCTGATATGTGAACCAATAGGATTATGGAGCGAGAGGGTTAGGGTTAGGGTTAGATCAGATTGGTGTCAGATATGTGAACCAATAGGATTATGGAGCGAGAGGGTTAGGGTTAGGGTTAGGGTTAGATCAGATTGGTGTCAGATATGTTAACCAATAGGATTATGGAGCGAGAGGGTTAGGGTTAGGGTTAGATCAGATTGGTGTCAGATATGTGAACCAATAGGATTATGGAGCGAGAGGGTTAGGGTTAGGGTTAGGGTTAGATCAGATTGGTGTCAGATATGTGAACCAATAGGATTATGGAGCGAGAGGGTTAGGGTTAGGGTTAGATCAGACTAGTGTCTGATATGTGAACCAATAGGATTATGGAGCGAGAGGGTTAGGGTTATGGTTAGATCAGATTGGTGTCAGATATGTGAACCAATAGGATTATGGAGCGAGAGGGTTAGGGTTAGATCAGATTGGTGTCAGATATGTTAACCAATAGGATTATGGAGCGAGAGGGTTAGGGTTAGGGTTAGATCAGATTGGTGTCAGATATGTTAACCAATAGGATTATGGTGCGAGAGGGTTAGGGTTAGGGTTAGATCAGATTGATGTCAGATATGTGAACCAATAGGATTATGGAGCGAGAGGGTTAGGGTTAGGGTTAGGGTTAGGGTTAGATCAGATTGGTGTCAGATATGTGAACCAATAGGATTATGGAGCGAGAGGGTTAGGGTTAGGGTTAGATCAGATTCGTGTCAGATATGTGAACCAATAGGATTATGGAGCGAGATGGTTAGGGTTAGTGTTAGGGATAGATCAGATTGATGTCAGATATGTGAATCAATAGGATTATGGAGCGAGATGGTTAGGGTTAGATCAGATTAGTGTCAGATATGTGAACCAATAGGATTATGGAGCGAGGGCAAGTTGAGCACACACATTGGACTCACATTTAAGCCATTTCCATGTTGTGATTCTTTGATAGTTTCAGATTTAGTGTTAGGATTATGGATTCTGTGGATTAAGTGGATTATGGATTCTGTGGATTCTGTGGATTAAGAAAAGGTTCTGAAAGAGGAAACAACTACCTGAGAGAGGAAGGTTAGCTAGAAAGCCACAGTCTGTATACCACAGTATTGTAGTTATTACAAAGCTCACACACACACACACACACACACACACACACACACACACACACACACACACACACACACACACACACACACACACACACACACACACACACACACACACACACACACACACACACACACACACACACACACACACATATTTTATCAGGTGGAAGAACACATTGGCAGAGATCTTTGACCAATTTTTCCACAACCGGCGTTCAACGCCGTCGGGGGTACGACAAATAAAAACGTCATTCACATTTTTTTTAAATTACAAAATTAATTTTCAATCAGTCCATTTATATTTTCCAACGGGGCTATACATTTGGGGGAGTTTTTTTTCTCTGCTGAGTAACCTCGTTTCACTGCCAAAAATACAATTGCAATCTAGTGTTCAGCAAATATGATGAGAACTCCATTGATTTGGGATTCACTTATATTGGGAGTAGTGCCTTTCCTCAGTCACAGTGTGTTATATGTTCAAAAGTACTATTTCACAACTCAATGAAACCTTCATTCTTGCGCAGACATTTAGAAACAAAATATGGCAATTTGAAAAATAAGCCACAGGAGTTTTTTGAGTGAGAATTAAGACAACTTCAAGTAGTAAGACATGAATAAAAGTAACAGATACCATTAATAAGAAGGGGCTAGAAGAGTCTTATATGGTGAGCTACCGAGTGGCACAGGACAGGCAAGTCCCATACTATTGTGGAGGAGTTCATTCTTCCTGCTGCTGCAGATATGGCTGGGACAATGCTGGGGGAAAAGGCCAGAGAAACTATACAGACAATGCCTTCATCAAACAACACCGTTTAACGATGTATCAGTGACATGGAAGGAGATGTTTTGAAACAATTACTGCTTCGCATCCAAGCCAGTGAATTCTATGCGTTACAGCTGGATGAGTCAACAGACATGGTGGGCCTGGCACAGCTCCTGGTATATGTCTGTTACAGCTGGATGTGTCAACAGACGTGGTGGGCCTGGCACAGCTCCTGGTATATGTCTGTTACAGCTGGATGAGTCAACAGACGTGGTGGGCCTGGCACAGCTCCTGGTATATGTCTGTTACAGCTGGATGAGTCAACAGACGTGGCGGGCCTGGCACAGCTCCTGGTATATGTCTGTTACAGCTGGATGAGTCAACAGACGTGGCTGGCCTGGCACAGCTCCTGGTATATGTCTGCTACAGCTGGATGAGTCAACAGACGTGGCGTGCCTGGCACAGCTCCTGGGATATGTCTGTTACAGCTGGATGAGTCAACAGACGTGGCGGGCCTGGCACAGCTCCTGGGATATGTCTGTTGCAGCTGGATGAGTCAACAGACGTGGCGGGTCTGGCACAGCTCCTGGTATATGTCTGTTACAGCTGGATGAGTCAACAAGCGTGGTGGGCCTGGCACAGCTCCTGGTATATGTCTGTTACAGCTGGATGAGTCAACAGACGTGGTGGGCCTGGCACAGCTCCTGGTATATGTCTGTTAAAGCTGGATGAGTCAACAGACGTGGCGGGCCTAGCACAGCTCCTGGGATATGTCCATTACGTTTACGGGGGGGTTCAATCAAGGAAGACATCCTCTTCTGCAAACCACTCGAAATGAGAACAATATGAGAGGATATTTTTTAAATACTGGGCAGCTTTGTGAAATCAAATGGACTTTGTAGGTCAAGATGTGTTGGTATTTGTACTGATGGAGCAAAATCTGCACCTTGGGTCCACTGCAGCATCTACCAAGAGGCTCTTGGGTCCACTGCAGCATCTACCAAGAGTCTCTTGGGTCCACTGCAGCATCTACCAAGAGGCTCTAGGGTCCACTGCAGCATCTACCAAGAGGCTCTTGGGTCCACTGCAGCATCTACCAAGAGGCTCTTGGGTCCACTGCAGCATCTACCAAGAGGCTCTTGGGTCCACTGCAGCATCTACCAAGAGGCTCTTGGGTCCACTGCAGCATCTACCAAGAGGCTCTTGGGTCCACTGCAGCATCTACCGAGAGGCTCTTGGGTCCACTGCAGCATCTACCAAGAGGCTCTTGCTGCCAAGGGAATGCCTGACAGCTTGAAAGATGTTTTGGACACTACAGTGAAAATAGTTAACTTTGTCAAAGCAAGGCCCCTGAACTCTTGTGTATTTTATGTACTATGCAATGATGTAGGCAGCAACCATGTAACGCTTCTACAACAGACAGAAGTGCTGGTTCTCAAGGGGCAACGTATTGACAGGTTTTATTTAATTGAGAGACGAGCTTAAAGTTTTCTTTACTGACCATAATGTTCACTTGTCTGACCGGTTGCATGATGACGAGTTTCTCACACAACTGGCCTATCTGGGTGATGTTTTTTCTCACCTGAATTATCTGAATCTAGGATTACAGGGACTCTCTGCACTTATATTCAATACGTGGGACAAAATTGAGGCTGTGATTAAGAAGTTGGAGCTCTTGTCTGCATTAACAAGAACAACACACAGCTCTTTCCATCATTGTATGAATTTGTCACACCCTGACCATAGTTTATTTGTATGTTTCTATGTTTTGGTTGGTCAGGGTGTGATCTTAGTGGGCTTTCTATGTTGGATGTCTTGTTTGTCTATTTCTATGTCTGGACTGATATGGTTCTCAATCAGGGGCAGGTGTTAGTATTGTCTCTGATTGGGAACCATATTTAAGTAGCCTGGGTTTCACTGTGTGTTTGTGGGTGATTCTTCCTGTCTCTGTGTTTTGCACCAGATAGGGCTGGTTTCGGTTTTCGTACGTTTGTTATTTTGTTATTTTCATTGTGTATAGTTTCCTTATTAAATACAAATTAATCACAACTGCGCTGCATTTTGGTCCGCTCCTCCTTCCCACAACGAAAGCCGTGACAGATTTTTTGTGTGCAAATGAGCTCAAGTTTACGGACAATGTCAAATGTGATATATAGCGAAGCACCTGAGTGAGTTGGGTGCGATATTACGCAGGTACTTTCCCGAAACGGACGACACAAATAACTGGATTCGTTATCCCTTTCATGCCCTGCCTCAAAATAGAGAATAAAAACCTCTCTATGGCCAGGGTGGGACACGACTGTAAAATATGGTGCTGGGTCTGTGATGTCATTTTGGTTCCACACAGTGTTTGGAGATATTATTTCATGTTATGGAACCAACTTAATATATTCATTAACAAGAAAGTGATTGAATTGCTTGTAACCCAGTTGAATACATGTGTATAGGTCTTTCCAAGGTGAAAAATGTACTTGGTGCAACATGAGAAAAAGTGTGTTGTATATATACACTGAGTATACCAGACATTGGGAACACCTTCCCAATATTGAGTTGTCATCTGGGCATGGACTCTACAAGGTGTTGAAAATGTTCCACAGGGATGCTGGCCCATGTTGACTCCAAAGCTTCCCACAGTTGTGTCAAGTTGGCTGGATGTCCTTTGGGTGGTGGACCATTCTTGTTACACATGGGAAAGCCAGCAGCCATGCAGTTCTTGACGCAAGATGGTGCGCCTGGTACTTACCATATCCTGTTCAAAGACACATGTTTTTTATCTTGTCCATTCACCCTCTGAATGGCACTCGTACACAATCAGTGTCTCAAGGCTTAATAATCCTTCTTTAACCTGTTTCCTCCCCTTCATCTATGCTGATTGTAGTGGATTTAACAGGTGACATCAATAAGGGATAATAGATTCACCTGGATTCACCTGGTCAGTCTGTGTCATAGAAAGAGCAGGTGTTCTTAATGTTTTTTATACTTTACTTTTACCAAAGGGGAAAAGTAATTTATTAGGGTTAACCAAAGGGTAACAGTTATTTATTAGGGTTAACCAAAGGGGAGAAGTTATTTATTAGGGTTAACCAAAGGGTAAAAGTTATTTATTAGGGTTAACCAAAGGGGAGAAGTTATTTATTAGGGTTAACCAAAGGGGAGAAGTTATTTATTAGGGTTAACCAAAGGGTAAAAGTTATTTATTAGGGTTAACCAAAGGGGAGAAGTTATTTATTAGGGTTAACCAAAGGGTAAAAGTTATTTATTAGGCTTAACTAAAGGGGATAAGTTATTTATTAGGGTTAACTAAAGGGGAG
Organism: Oncorhynchus masou masou; assembly: GCF_036934945.1. Classification (NCBI taxonomy): domain Eukaryota; kingdom Metazoa; phylum Chordata; class Actinopteri; order Salmoniformes; family Salmonidae; genus Oncorhynchus; species Oncorhynchus masou. The sequence goes on along the minus strand of NW_027016018.1, from coordinate 237,131 downwards.
AAGTTATATATTAGGGTTAACCAAAGGGTAAAAGTTATTTATTAGGGTTAACCAAAGGGTAAAAGTTATTTATTAGGGTTAATCAAAGGGGAAAAGTTATTTATTAGGGTTAACCAAAGGGGAGAAGTTATTTATTAGGGTTAACCAAAGGGGAGAAGTTATTTATTAGGGTTAACCAAAGGGTAAAAGTTATTTATTAGGGTTAACCAAAGGGGAGAAGTTATTTATTAGGCTTAACTAAAGGGTAGAAGTTATTTACTAGGGTTAACCAAAGGGTAGAAGTTATTTATTAGGGTTAACTAAAGGGGAGAAGTTATTTATTAGGCTTAACTAAAGGGGAGAAGTTATTTATTAGGCTTAACTAAAGGGGAGAAGTTATTTATTAGGCGTAACCAAAGGGTAAAAGGAAGTTGAGTGTTGAAAACCTAATTAATTTACTTCTAACCAGTTGACACCACTTTGAGGTTGATTCAAAGAGTAATTTTTTACATATCCTATTATCCTATCATCAGGTCTTCAGTCTTTACAAATATAACAGCTGATATAGAGGTTCAGGACATTAAACTGGCAGTTAAACTGAACACCCTTCTATTCAACTCCTTCTATTCAACTCCCTCTATTCAACTCCTTCTCTTCAACTCCTTCTATTCAATACCTTCTATTCAACACCTTCTATTCAACTCCTTTTATTCAGCAACTTCTATTCAACTCCTTTTATTCAGCACCTTCTATTCAACTCCTTTTATTCAGCACCTTCTATTCAACTCCTTTTATTCAGCACCTTCTATTCAACTCCTTTTATTCAGCACCTTCTATTCAACTCCTTTTATTCAGCACCTTCTATTCAACTCCTTTTATTCAGCACCTTCTATTCAACTCCTTCTATTCAACTCCTTCTATTCAACACCTTCTAATCAATACCTTCTATTCAACTCATTCTATTCAATACCTTCTATTCAACTCATTCTATTCAACACCTTCTATTCAACTCCTTCGGTGTGGACTGATCCTAATTCCATGAACAAGTTGGTGAGTCTAAAAATATGCCAGTCCATAAAGAAGGAGGCCGTATCCTCTGGAACACGGCTCAAATAGCAGCAGATCTGCCAACAAAGCAACGAAGCAATGCTAAATTACCTTAGAGATTGCTGTGGAAGCTGGATGTATTTCTGACCACTGAACATGGCCATATTGGGCTCGTAACTCATCTGTTGCTTTGGTAGACTGTACTTCTTGTGACTCTGCTGTCGACTGTATGGGATGAAATTGGAGTATCAACAACAGCTCAGCAGTTGGGGTTTGATACTTTGACATTTCTGTCAGCAGGCAACATTCCAAAACAACTTTAGTCTGCATGTAATTATGACACCCAGTTTCAGAACGTGGCCATTGGCTGGAGAAGTTCACTGACAGGGGGGTCATCATGTGGACTACTACTTGTATGTAACATGTTGTATGTTTGTCTAAAGATCTGTAAAGCTTGATAGAAAAACACAACGGCTAATTGATCCATGTGTTTCTCCTTGTAAATGTCCGAGTTGAATATTACATTCAGCCCTCCATTGACTTCACACTGTGTGCTGAAAAGACCTCATAACCTGTAATGTGGACCACAGAGAGGTCCGGTTCAGGACAGCACATTATTTAGACCTCATAACCTGTAATGTGGACCACAGAGAGGTCCGGGTCAGGACAGCACATTATTTAGACCTCATAACCTGTAATGTGGACCACAGAGAGGTCCGGTTCAGGACAGCACATTATTTAGACCTCATAACCTGTAATGTGGACCACAGAGAGGTCTGGGTCAGAACAGCACATTATTTAGACCTCATAACCTGTAATGTGGATCACAGAGAGGTCCGGGTCAGGACAGCACATTATTTAGACCTCATAACCTGTAATGAGGACCACAGAGAGGTCCGGTTCAGGACAGCACATTATTTAGACCTCATAACCTGTAATGTGGACCACAGAGAGGTCTGGGTCAGAACAGCACATTATTTAGACCTCATAACCTGTAATGTGGACCACAGAGAGATCCGGGTCAGAACAGCACATTATTTAGACCTCATAACCTGTAATGTGGACCACAGAGAGATCCGGGTCAGAACAGCACATTATTTAGACCTCATAACCTGTAATGTGGACCACAGAGAGATCCGGGTCAGAACAGCACATTATTTAGACCTCATAACCTGTAATGTGGACCACAGAGAGATCCGGGTCAGAACAGCACATTATTTAGACCTCATAACCTGTAATGTGGACCACAGAGAGATCCGGGTCAGAACAGCACATTATTTAGACCTCATAACCTGTAATGTGGACCACAGAGAGATCCGGGTCAGAACAGCACATTATTTAGACCTTATTGGTCGACCACGAGGTCCTGACATTGCTGACGTTGGCCACCATAATAGATGGACAGTGAGATAATTGAGATCTGAATAAGAGCTGAAGGAATCCAGCTTGGTTGTTCTGTGGATCCATGCCACAGCATGTGACATGTCATATATTAGATAATTGAGATCTGAATAAGAGCTGAAGGAATCCAGCTTGGTTGTTCTGTGGATCCATGCCACAGCATGTGACATGTCATATCCAGATGTACATTTTAACTGTGACATTTTAATGGACTGAATCATGTTAAAAGTGCCAGAGCCTCTTGAGTGTCTCAGTTGTCTCAGGCAAACTCCTGTCTGTGGTGATTAAACTACTTTGCGAGTCTAAGTCATTGAAAGCACCATTAAAATGTCTTGGATCAAGAGTTACTGTCTGATCCTCCCAAGGTCCTGCCAAAATATGTTAACTATGTACAATGACAGTTTTATTATGACAGTTTACTCAACGGTTTAATGACATCTGGCAGTTAACGAGTGTGTCAGAAGCCTTCAACTCCTGTTCTGGACAGCCCCCATCCACATGGTTGTGCAGGTTCTTATTCCACACCAGCACTATGTCCCTCGGATACCAAAAGACAGGTTGAATATCATGCCAGATCTTTGCACATTAAAATAACTTTGAATGTCATAAACTCTTAGTCTGCATGGTGTTGATGTTCTCTCCACCCACAAACACGCCAAGTAAATATCTTGTGTCTAATAACAGTGGCATCTGCTCAACTATTGCATCCAGCAGCTCCCCTCTATGGGGCTTCTTGTACTGATGTGCTGGGTGGACACAGAACAAACAGGGGGGATTCAGGTGAAATGTTCTGAACATTGCTGATAGAAATGTATTGAATAGAGCTGATGTGATTCTCTATTCTACCTGACAGACAGTCATACGTGTTCTACACAATACATTTCTGTCTGAACGTCACCCTATTGAACAGTAATATAGCTGGAACTCTATAAGACACAAAGAACATTTAAACGACTATTAAATGCAGAGGTTTTGAAACACAAAAGAGTTGATAGAGTTCGTTGAATGTGAAATGCTTGTCCATAAAGAAGACCTTGAACACATACATGGACTGAACATGATTTAAAGCACTGCCTCTGCTGTTGGTGTCTCCTTCACAAGTTGCATTGAGGTATATGTTGTGAAATTGTTAGATATTACTTGTTAGATATTGTTGCACTGTCGGAACTAGAAGCACAAGCATTTCGCTACACCAGCAACAACACCATCTGCTAACCCCATCTGCTAACCACGTGTACAGTATATGACCAATACAATTTGATTTGCTAGAGCTGTCTGTTATAAAGATATTAAAAAGATATTAAAACTGTATTTGTAAAGGATTAATTAAAATGTCATGGAAATGGAAAGGAATCTGTTACTATATTGTAACTATATAGTCATTTTAAAGCAGTTTTATAGAAGCCAGCTGCTAAACGGTTTACCTCAGAGTGTAATAAAAGTTTGAGGCAGCTACATGGCTGTCAGAAACATGAGTGGATAAGATGATTTAAATACTGTACTGATGTTATGTTACGCCTTAAGAATCCTCCTGGACCGTTTTAGACAACTGAAATGTGAGACGAAAAAAAAGCTCCTGCAGCATCTTCAATAGATCACACTGAAGATAAATAACTACACAGTTGATTTAACACTTTTATAGCTTTTAAATATGTATTTAATATGATAGATCACAAGTATGGGGTGACTGAGGAGACAGTTCAGATTTGTTTACAAGCAAAATATAAAATAACACATTAAGTTATTGATAAAGATGAAAGTAACTCAAATTGAATGAAATAATGTCAGATTATTCTGAAATGTTTTTATTGGTATTGGGTTAGCAGAAACTCCATTACAGTATTTGAGGCGCTGTGGTAGAAACATTGGAGTCAATCTGATACCTCAAACTTTTGATACTGTCATAATTATTATTAATGACATCTCTTATTGATGTCAACTCAATTCAATTTAGAGACAAATATGACATTAAAAAGTAATTTAATGATAGTGTGGTTCTCCTGCAAGTTGGTGGCGCTAGTGAGACACAGAAATACAGAGGTCTCTCAGTCAATCCATTTCCTTTACCAGAGTGGTCCATAATTAACTTTTGCCTGGCTGTCAGTTTCAACCAGATATAAGCAGGCTGAGAGCCCAGCATCCATAAGTCAGACACCTCCCTTCTCTCTGGTAAGACTCTCCACCTCCTCAGATGTTTACGTGTGTCATCTTAGCACTCAGCATGTGAGGCAGTGGCTCAATGGCCTGTTTCAGGTTACTTCTGCATTTACTTATTTACATTATTTATGCATTGTCACATTTTACAATATGCAATCAACTGGAATTCATTTGAAATGTTTTTACATTAAATGTGTTTAACTTGAAACATGTAGCTTTTTATTTACTGCCAAACGTGGTTCTGCTGCTGTTTATAAATGGAGGGGTTGTTTTATAATGTAACTGGGTTTTTAGGGGGTATTTATTTGAATTCTTGACAGAATGTGTAGTTAAGGGAGTTGTCACCAGGACAATGAAAGTTACCAGTTACACCTGTAGTTGAATTTGGACAAGGCTGTAATGATTGTGTTGAATTATACAGTTCTAAAGGTTTTCTACCTCTTCGGGGGGCTAAATGACATGGCTTTAGACTTGTACGTATTCACAACAACCTAATGTTTCCCAGGGTTCTCCAAGAAGTACAAATTCATCTGTAGAAGGGGGAAAAGAAGGTGAGACATAGTTTGAGTCTTCATAAGAAAAGTGACAATGTTCTGTGAGAGAAACCACTCACAACTCTGTTGACTGTGGAGGAAGCACCACAGAGTCAGTCATGTTTCTTGTTTCGCCTCTTTCCCAGTGATCCGTCACCATGAGTACGGACGCGGAGATGCAAATCTACGGCAAGGCTGCCATATACCTCCGTAAGCCTGAGAAGGAGAGGATGGAGGCACAAACCGCACCCTTTGATTCAAAGAACGCCTGCTATGTCGCAGACACCAAGGAGCTTTACCTTAAGGGTTTGGTCACTGCCAGGGCTGAAGGAAAGTGTACTGTGACAGTCGCGCATCCGGACGGCACTAAGGAGGTAAGCCTGATTTGAAAAGTATTCAAATTACTCTGTCTTGAAATAACCATCAACATGATCAAAACATGCCAATAACAACAGCAGAATATAACCTTCAAACACATACTTTTTATCACTGCTATTTAAAAATAGCATTTTCTATACTGACTAGTTAAGAATCACCATGTGTGTCAGTGGCTGATGACAAAGTAGTTGGATTAGATTGAGGTTTGTAGTTAAACATTATTTTTTTAAAGATTGAACTTGTATTTAATGAGCAAACAGAATTCAGTCCTGCCCAGTTTGATCTGCGTATAATCTAGATTTCTGACTGTTTCAGGCAGGAAAAGAGTTCAAGGAAGCAGACGTCTACCAGATGAACCCCCCTAAGTACGACAAGATTGAGGACATGGCCATGATGACCTACCTGAATGAAGCCTCTGTGTTGTATAACCTCAAAGAGCGTTATGCAGCATGGATGATCTATGTAAGAAACCTGTATAAACATACACACACATACAGTACTACACATAAAGTCATGGTAGAAACCAAAACAGACCAATACAGTAGACCTACATTACTATACCATAGTCCACCCACATCCTCACATCAATCCAGGTAAACGTCAATCTGATTGTTCTCATCCCCTAATTTCATTTATTCTCGTTCATCCAGACCTACTCTGGGCTGTTCTGTGCCACGGTGAACCCCTACAAGTGGCTCCCTGTGTACGACATGGAGGTTGTTAACGCCTACAGAGGGAAGAAGAGGATGGAGGCTCCACCCCATATCTTCTCTGTCTCTGACAACGCCTTTCAGTTCATGCAGATTGGTATGAGCTCTAATGGATAGATGGATGGATGGATGGATGGAAGGAAGGAAGTTAAAATATGTTTTAGAGATGTATCTACTGTTTTCTAGTCTATGTTAGAATAGTTTGCTGGTAATATCTGATTTCACTGGCCTTGAATGGAAAAGGTTCCTAATTTAAACCCATGATGATGCTATGAATTCAATAATGTCCCCATAATGTTGCTTGAGTAAGATAATCAATATGTTGTTTTGTTGCAGACCAGGAGAACCAGTCCGTCCTGATTACGTAAGTTGTTTACTAAAATCTCACTTGAGAAAATGTTTCTACAGCAATATGTTGTGTCACTTTGATGTGATATATTACATTATGAATGGATTAGGCTACGCATAGGAATGAGTCGATGAGTGGGGATATTTGTTAATGATTTACTTATGAAACAAAACAGGTCAACAGTGTATTTTTCAATGTTATTTATTAGTGAAAGCCAATCTGACATTCAAACATGTGACTAAAACCCCTGTTTCTCTGTCATGTTAACCAGCGGAGAATCCGGTGCAGGAAAGACTGTCAACACCAAGCGTGTCATCCAGTACTTTGCCACCATTGCAGTGTCTGGTGCCAAGAAGGAAGCAGAACCAGGCAAAATGCAGGTATGTTGAACCTTTGTAACACATTTCAGTTTGCTGGGATCATGCAATTGAGAATAACTAACTTTACCAGTTTCTGAGCAACTTGTGTTTGTCTCAATCAGGGGTCTCTTGAGGATCAGATCATTGCTGCTAACCCTCTGCTGGAGGCTTACGGTAATGCCAAGACAGTGAGGAATGACAACTCGTCTCGCTTCGTAAGTATGAAGGGCACACTGGGAAAGTTATCTAATATTGGACAAATATATTTCAGTATTTCCCTTCTGTTGTATCAATAGATGTCCAACAAACTGTAACATTTAATGGGGTCTATCACAGTAAAATGTTAGATGTATTTAGTTAACCTCTTTCTAACCCCATGCTCTACTTTAGGGTAAATTCATCAGGATTCACTTCCAAGGTAGCAAACTGGCTAAAGCTGACATTGAGACCTGTGAGTTGATTTTCATTGTTTCTCAATTCTTTACTAAAGTCACACAGACTTTTTGGGGAGATAAGCTTTATCCAATGCTCTCTCTCCTCTCTCCTCTCTTCTCTCTCTCTGTCTCTCTCTCTCTCAGACCTGCTAGAGAAGTCCAGAGTGTCCTTCCAGCTTCCCGATGAGAGAGGTTACCATATCTTCTTCCAGATGATGACCAATCACAAACCTGACATTATTGGTGAGGCAAATTAGAGGTTCAGGGGGAATGTTTCCTACCTCCATTATAAATACTATTACAATGAGTACATCCACGGTAACAAGGCATCTAGATATGGGTCAGGTCTTTGGGAAATATCTATCAAGTAATGGACTGTGATGCACTAGTTGATGCTATTTATTTTATACTACATCCTTGAGTCCATCTACTGAGTAAAGGAGAGATACTGTAAAGGTAGGACAGTAGAATTCTAAGAGATTTAACTGACAAGACATCCTCTGTTGTCCATAGAAATGTCGCTCATCACCACCAACCCCTACGACTTCCCCATGTGCAGTCAGGGACAGATCACTGTGGCCAGCATCAACGACAAGGAAGAGCTGGATGCCACAGACGTGAGTCAAACAAAGGGTTCATCATGTTCTATATATGGAATGGGTAGGACCACCATACACACTGAATGCACTGTGCAATTCCAACTTGGTTGCAGCTGGGAATTTTCATGGATTTGTTTGCTTGATTCTAAATGCCTTGAGTTAGTGTTAGGAATTTTATGAATAATGACTAAACAATATCTACATATGAAATAGAACTGTAACTAATTAAACTCTACTCTGTTTTATTATATCTGATTGATAATGTTAATTCATAGGGAAGGGAAGTGTAGCATGAAACAGGGGGTAATTAAACATAATAAATCCAACCAGCTTGGGGAGGAAATGGATTGTGGGTTTTAAGTAAGCAGAAAGGATCGTTAACCTTTGAACCGACTCAACTTAGCTCTGGGATGTTCAGATAAGGCAGCAGTGTTTTCCTGGGTTTACCATTATCTGGAACTGTCTTCTAAATAGTGATGGATGAAGGTAAAGATTGCAGAAGTGAATCTTGATAAGTGTGTGTCTGGAGTGAGCGAGCAAGCTCGGGGGTTGGAATAAACTTTTGAACCTGTTTTTTCCTGGTCGATAGGAGGAAGGACATTTTATAACCTATGACGTCATATTTTGTACATAATCTGTTGTTCGTGGTTTCATGGCAGCGCACTCCGAGTATAAATACTATTATCTCATTTTGATAAGACTGGTCTCTGTCTATTTTATGCAAATAAGAATCTTACAAATTCTCATAAAATAGACTAAGTGAATTTAATTAATGAACACATATAGGAATTATGAACGTCCGATGACAGTTAGTTAGGCGTGTGTCTCAAGGAACTCTTCATGCCTTCACACTTCACCTTGAGGCCCATACTGTACATGTAAGACATCCACAAGAGAGTGTCACTAAGTCCCTGTGGAACTGTGTCAAATGTATTTTGTGCTGTCATCTACCTGTGTTGGTCAAGTGTATTCACGTGGATCTGAGAAGCCAGTCAAATGTCCATCCCATTTGTTCTGGTGAGCAAACTACCGTTCAGTTCATGACTGTTGTACTTCCTGTCTAATGCCAGGATGCCATTACAATACTGGGCTTCAGCAATGATGAGAAAAATAGCATCTACAAGCTGACAGGAGCTGTACTGCACCATGGCAACTTGAAATTCAAGCAGAAGCAGCGTGAGGAGCAGGCCGAGCCAGACGGCACAGAGGGTGAGTCCCACTCATAGATATACAATATGTAAACATTAGTCCCAGTCCCACTCATAGATATACAATATGTAAACATTAGTCCCATTCCCAGTCCCACTCATAGATATACAATATATAAACATTAGTCCCATTCCCACTCATAGATATACAATATTTAAACATTAGTCCCAGTCCCACTCATAGATATACAATATGTAAACATTAGTCCCAGTCCCACTGATAGATATACAACGTGTAAGACAGACAGAGCCTCAAAGTCTGGCAGGAGATCATTTATTGAGACCAATTTCCAACCTCCAGAAATGATTTAAAATTATGGTTGTGGGTCCAAACCAAAACCTAACCCTTTTGTCGGTGTTACATCAGAAACAAGTGATCTTGTGTTTCTGAGTCTGTTGTTGTTGGTTCTCTCTCCAGTGGCTGATAAAATCGGCTACCTGCTGGGCCTGAACTCAGCTGAGATGCTGAAGGCTCTGTGCTACCCCAAAGTGAAGGTCGGCAACGAGTATGTGACCAAGGGACAGACTGTGCCTCAGGTAAGGTGGCCAAACACAGCTTCTACCATTTTCTGAGCACCAGAAATATTTTGGTGATGAGTATATTGCTTGTTTTGAATAGTGATGATGTTTTCCCCAAGCTCTTTTCACCTTGTCCCTTGACATGGTCAATATCTCATGTATTCATTTGAGGTATTATTATTGCAGGTTAATAACTCAGTCTCGGCTCTGGCCAAGTCCATCTATGAGAGGATGTTCCTGTGGATGGTCGTCCGTATCAACGAGATGTTGGACACCAAGAATTCAAGGCAGTTCTACATCGGTGTGCTCGACATTGCCGGGTTTGAGATCTTTGATGTGAGTCTGAGACCAGAACAAGACAATTAGTTGTGATTGAGAGGGATTACAGCCTTGTATGATGATGAAATGATCCCTTCTGAAATTCCTTCAACAGTACAACAGCATGGAGCAGCTGTGCATCAACTTCACCAATGAGAAACTGCAACAGTTTTTCAACCACACCATGTTCGTCCTGGAACAAGAGGAGTACAAGAAGGAGGGAATCGTCTGGGCCTTCATTGACTTCGGCATGGACTTGGCTGCCTGCATTGAGCTTATTGAGAAGGTAAGCTGTCTGTCAGGATTATAATGGACCTCAACAGCAAAGTTCAAATGGAGATATTATCACATGGTACAACGCATCTGACTGTTGAGAACTCAATATGTTTCATATTGTGCCCCTAAATGAAGATACTCTGATAATAGCATATTTGCTAAAAGAAAAAATGTGATCCTAAATGTAAATATCACTAATTTTATGTACATCTCTTTTCGTAAAGCCATTGGGCATCTTCTCCATCCTTGAAGAGGAGTGCATGTTCCCCAAGGCTTCAGACACTTCCTTCAAGAACAAGCTGTATGACCAGCATCTTGGCAAAAACAAGGCATTTGAGAAGCCCAAGCCAGCCAAAGGCAAGGCAGAGGCCCACTTCTCCCTGGTTCACTACGCCGGCACTGTGGACTACAACATCACTGGCTGGCTGGACAAGAACAAGGACCCCCTGAACGACTCAGTTCTTCAGCTGTACGGGAAGTCTTCAGTCAAACTGATGGCGACCCTGTATGTCGCTGCCCCACCTGAGGGTAAGACGAGCAGAACATCAAAATATTTCATGAAGAACTAGTTTCAAATCAGTCCCATATTTTCTTTAAAGGGTCAGTCTGCAGTTGCTACATCCATTTGTGGACTTAAAAGATATGTACCCATTCATTCTTGACATTTTTGGCTTTGTTCACCTGTCGTACCCCATCAGAACCCAAAATATGAGCTTGTTTTAATGTTTGTAAGCAAAGTAAAGGGAAACATGCACTTCACAGCCTCAAAACATTATTAAAACTATCATTTTGATATCATGGATGGTCAGTCCTTGAATACATAGATCTGTCTATAAATTTGAGTGGTTACATTTCTCCAGACCATCTCTCAGTTTTTTATTGAAACAGGGGCAGCGAGGATATTTTGTTATTGTTTCAACTGCTGATTGCTGCTTTGAATGTATCACAATTTGTCAGGGTGATTTACTGGGTTAATTTACTCATACAATAGGTGTTATTTTACACAATCTCATTGGCAGCATTTGCATTAAGATATGTGTGAAATGAACATGAGATTCTCTCATTTATAACAGATACAACCAAGAAAGGAGGCAAGAAGAAGGGTGGTTCCATGCAGACTGTGTCCTCCCAGTTCAGGGTGAGCTTTTAAAATGTGGATATTCAGCTGTAGTGACTATCAGAAATGATTTCTGAGAACATGGTTTGTAACCCTCTTACAGGAGAACTTGGGCAAGCTGATGACCAACTTGAGGAGCACTCATCCTCACTTTGTACGCTGCCTGATCCCCAACGAGTCAAAGACTCCAGGTACAAATAGATGTTGAGTTAAATATGACATCTTGTCAGTACAGTATCAGTAACACTAACAAACCCATCTTTAACCTGTTTATGAGTATTTAAAGAGACTTGGTTTGTGTTTCCAGGTCTGATGGAGAACTTCCTGGTTATCCACCAGCTCAGGTGTAATGGTGTTCTGGAGGGGATCAGGATCTGCAGGAAGGGCTTCCCCAGTAGAATCATCTATGCTGACTTCAAGCAGAGGTAAACACACACACGCGTGCACACACACTAATCTTCTCTAAGGGTTTTCCCAACATCAGAATAGCCTTATTATTTGATGTAATATAACCGGCCTATTCCAACTTCACATTTCTCCTGATTCAGGTACAAAGTACTGAATGCCAGCGTCATCCCCGAGGGCCAGTTCATGGACAACAAGAAGGCTTCTGAGAAGCTGCTTGGGTCCATTGATGTGAATCACGAGGACTACAAGTTTGGACACACCAAGGTCAGTCAAATACCCTCAAGCAAAAACTAATTTCTATGTAAAACAAACAATGTATGAGGTGAAGAAAAGTTAAGTAAAGAAATAAAAACTGCAAAAATACTTTCCTATCTGTTACCACCTGACTGGTTCCATAATTGACCATGTCAACCTGTGTCAGGTGTTCTTCAAAGCCGGTCTGCTGGGTGTCCTGGAGGAGATGAGAGATGAGAAGCTGGCCTCTCTGGTCGGCATGGTCCAGGCTCTCAGCCGTGGATTCCTCATGAGGAGAGAGTTCACCAAGATGATGGAGAGGAGGTGAGGAAGAGTCGACATCTTGGCAAAGAATTCTGTCAAACACCTGCATGTAATGTATCATGATTACATAGTGAATATGCTGTGAGTTGTTCAGGATGAGAAGGTACATGTTATAATATACTATTAAAGCAGCAAGTTGGGATTTAGCAAGCTGTTCAATTGTTATTTAAATGAGTAATATTTACACATTAATTCTGGAATAATATGAAATGCCTCATGATCTTAGGGTTCCTTGTCAGTCATACCCTATGTAGCTATCTATACATTTAAGAGTGGTTTCATTTCCCGAGCCCCATTCCTCAGCTGTATACAAAACATGTTAGTGTCCCTGTTTTGTTATTCTTCAAATCCCAGAATGTAGTTTTAAAGTCCTCCTCTTTAAAACTGGAGGAGATCTTTGTTACTGTAATTTAATTATACCAATGTGTTTTCATTCATTGAATTCCCTTAATCTATTTTAATGAGAATTTTAAAGGTTCTTGTTTGCATAAAATAGACGGAGACCAGTCTATTCAATAATAGGCAACATAATATATTCTCGGAGCGCGCTGCCACGTTACCACGAGCAACAGTTTATATACAATAACATGACGTTTTTTCATTGCTTCTAAAATGAATCTCCTCTCAACCGAGACAAAGGGAACTTTAAAAGTACATTCAAAGTTCATTCTGACCCCCCAGCACATACACAGGACACACAACAAAACTGAATTAACTTTTGACTCCTCACCATTATCGATCACCACTTAGCTGACAGTTCTAACTAACAGAAAACCTAGGAATGCACTCACTGTCTTATCTAAAACACATCAGAGCTCATTTCTTCGGTTCAACCATAGGTTAACTACCTTATCTGTTTACTTAATCCACAACCCATTACTTTCTTCTTTCTAGTTGGATTGTTGTTCATTAACTTTAATTACTCCATGTCCGTGTCACACAATCCCCTTTTATGAACTCATATTGTTAATCAGATATAATAAAACAGAGTATAAGTTTACTTAGTTACAGTTCTATTTAAAATGAGAATATTATTCAGTCATTTAATCATAATTTTCCTAACAATCTTTAAACATGTCACTCACCACGTCACTCACCACGTCACTCACCACGTCACTCACCACGTCACTCACCACGTCACTCACCACGTCACTCACCATGTCACTCACCATGGTCAAGGAATACCTAGGATAGGATAAAGCAATCCTTCTCACCCCCCCCCCCCTTAAATGATTTAGATGCACTATTGTAAAGTGGCTGTTCCACTGATGTCAGAAGGTGAATTCACCAATTTGTAAGTCGCTCTGGATAAGAGCGTCTGCTAAATGACTTAAATGTAAATGTAAATGTCACTCTATCCTTTCTGTGGACCAGAGATTCCGTCTTCACCATCCAGTACAACATCCGTTCATTCATGAATGTGAAAACCTGGCCATGGATGAAGTTGTACTTCAAGATCAAGCCCCTGCTGCAGAGCGCTGAGACTGAGAAGGAGCTGGCCAACATGAAGGAGAACTATGAGAAGATGACGTCGGACCTGGCCAAGGCTCTGGCCAAGAAGAAGGAGTTGGAGGAGAAGATGGTGGCCATGGTGCAGGAGAAGAATGACCTGGCGCTTCAAGTCGCATCTGTGAGTGAGCAACAACCCTCATCAGAGCACATTTAGACACACAAGTACACAGACACTAACACAATCGCTATGTGGCTAACTCAAGAAAATGCCCATGGTATATATTTATATTTAAAACATTTAAATTGATTTGCACTGACTTATTTGACTAAATAAAGTCTATATTTTGATACACAAAGTGAAAACAGTTTTTTTCTCCTGTTCTGAAACCAGGATTCAGAGAATCTGAACGATGCTGAGGAAAGGTGTGAGGGGCTCATCAAGAGCAAGATCCAGCTGGAGGCCAAACTCAAAGAGACGACTGAGAGGCTGGAGGATGAGGAGGAGATGAATGCTGAGTTGACTGCCAAGAAGAGGAAGCTGGAGGATGAGTGCTCTGAGCTGAAGAAGGACATTGATGACCTGGAGCTCACCTTGGCCAAAGTGGAGAAGGAGAAGCACGCCACTGAAAACAAGGTCTTGTAGACAGTCACACCAAACAATAATCCAAAGAATAATCAACTCAAAACAGAAATGTAATTCAAGTCTTTTTGCGAGTGCAGTAAAAATTAAGACACAAAATAGTGGAATACGGTGTACTCCCCACATGGGAGTATACCTGGGGTGGCAGGTTGTTAAGTGGCTTAGAGTGTTGGACTAGTAATTGAAAGTTAGCAAGATTGAATCCCAGAGCTGACAAGGTAAAAAATCTGTCTTTCTTTCCCTGAACAAGGCAGTTAACCCTCTGTTCCTAGGCTATCATTGTAAATAAGAATTTGTTTTTGACTGACTTGCCGAGTTAAATAAAGGTAGAAAAAAAACATTTATTGCATGTTCTGCTACCCATGTAGCTAATTCATTTATGGTGAATTGACCAAAAACAACATCTGTTGTGGCCGTTTTCAGGTTAAAAACCTGACAGAGGAGATGGCGTCTATGGATGAGAGTGTTGCCAAGCTGACCAAGGAGAAGAAAGCCCTCCAAGAGGCCCACCAGCAGACACTGGATGACCTGCAGGCAGAGGAGGACAAAGTCAACACTCTGACCAAGGCCAAGACCAAGCTGGAACAGCAAGTGGACGACGTGAGTGGAGTTTGACATTTTGGCCGTGAAATTATGCAAGATGATTTTATCTTCAGTTGTTTAGATTTGACCAACACATGTCTGTTTATATCTTGTAGCTTGAGGGTTCTCTGGAGCAAGAGAAGAAGCTCCGTATGGACCTTGAGAGAGCCAAGAGAAAGCTGGAGGGAGATCTGAAACTGGCCCAGGAGTCCATAATGGACCTGGAGAATGACAAGCAGCAGTCTGATGAGAAAATCAAGAAGTAAACACAAACAAATGACTACAGTTTTTCCTGCTATCTTGATCAACATAATGGTTCTTCTTGGCTCATTCTTGTAATCATGAAATAGTCTTTATATGTGATTCTTAAAAGCAAAGTGAATGGTAGCTTAGGCTCCCTTTACACAGTCTAACCTAAACAAACTTTGCAATCAACGTGTTTGTGTTTGTTAGGAAGGAGTTTGAGACCACCCAGCTCCTCAGCAAGATAGAGGATGAGCAGTCTCTGGGAGCTCAGCTGCAGAAGAAGATCAAGGAACTGCAGGTACAGTAGAGGATCTAAGCTCCAGTACAGGAAAATAACCAACGCATTTCTTCTGGTAGTGTAACAGTATAACTTTAGACCGTACCCTCGCCCATACCCGGGCGCGAACCAGGGACCCTCTGCACACATCAACAACAGTCACCCACAAAGCATCGTTACCCATCGCTCCACAAAAGCCGCGGCCCTTGCAGAGCAAGGGGAACAACTACTTCAAGGTCTCAGAGCAAGTGACGTCACAGATTGAAACGCTATTTAGCGCGCACCACCGCTAACTAGCTAGCTGTTTCACATCCGTTACACAAGCACACATTCTTCCTAGTGGATTCTGATGGCTCAGTAAGATGGAAGATGGTGCTTCTTGCTGGTGCTTCTAATCTATGTAAAGATGTTGCTTCTTACCGTTGTTAGTTTGGTTCCTGGTTCATTCCCCCTGCTCTTACCACCTGTTTTAGGCCCGTATTGAGGAGCTGGAGGAGGAAATTGAGGCTGAGCGTGCTGCCAGGGCCAAGGTTGAGAAGCAGAGGGCCGATCTCTCCAGGGAACTTGAGGAGATCAGCGAGAGACTTGAGGAGGCCGGAGGCGCCACTGCTGCTCAGATTGAGATGAACAAGAAGCGCGAAGCTGAGTTCCAGAAGCTGCGTCGTGATCTTGAAGAGTCCACCCTGCAGCATGAGGCCACAGCCGCCGCTCTGCGCAAGAAGCAGGCCGACAGTGTGGCTGAGCTCGGGGAGCAGATCGACAACCTGCAGCGCGTCAAGCAGAAGCTGGAGAAGGAGAAGAGCGAATACAAGATGGAGATTGATGACCTCTCCAGCAACATGGAGGCTGTCGCCAAGGCTAAGGTGGGTAGTGATGGTTTGGTCAAGCAGTGTTGAGGGTCAACTAAATTACTATTCAATAACTGAAGTTGACAGTCCCACATGTTTCACTAACAGGGCAATCTGGAGAAGATGTGCCGTACTCTTGAGGACCAGCTGAGCGAGCTCAAGACTAAGAATGATGAGAATGCTCGCCAGGTCAACGACATCAGCGGACAGAGGGCCAGACTCCTTACAGAAAATGGTACCTTCAACAATGAAAAACAAACCAGTATAGTTCACCTCAGTAGTACACAATAACATGTGTCGGGGCTGTAAATTCAGTCCACACAGTTTCTGCACTACGATTCCTCAAAATAAAATGTAATCTTCGAGAACAGAGTCCCCATAACAAGATGTCCCTCTTTCCCGGCAGGTGAGTTTGGCCGCCAGCTGGAGGAGAAGGAAGGCCTGGTGTCTCAGCTGACCAGAGGCAAACAGGCCTTCACCCAGCAGGTGGAGGAGCTGAAGAGACTGATTGAGGAGGAGGTCAAGGTAAGGTACCCAAAATGGAAACTTTTTAGAGCTTTATCTACACATAGACTGTTTCTACGCCTCCCTCAGAGACTTCTACTGTCATCTGTTTTACTCTCTCTCTCTCTAATCTCTCTTTGTCTTTCTTTATTTCTCTCTCAGGCTAAAAACGCACTGGCCCATGGTGTCCAGTCTGCCCGCCATGACTGTGATCTCCTGAGAGAGCAGTTTGAGGAGGAGCAGGAGGCCAAGGCAGAGATGCAGCGCGGCATGTCCAAGGCCAACAGTGAGGTGGCTCAGTGGAGGACTAAGTATGAAACTGATGCCATCCAACGCACAGAGGAGCTGGAGGAGGCCAAGTGAGTTGCACTCAATAGCAAAGACTAAAATAAATAGTGTGGATGGTGAGGCTGGTACGGGATCTGAGAAAACGTTACTTCAATATCGAGTGCAATATTTGTTTCACAACAAGTTACTCACCATAACACCACCCGCTGTTGTCCAACAGGAAGAAGCTGGCCCAGCGTCTGCAGGAGGCTGAGGAGACCATTGAGGCAACCAACTCAAAGTGTGCCTCCCTGGAGAAGACCAAGCAGAGACTGCAGGGAGAGGTGGAGGACCTCATGATTGACGTTGAGAGAGCCAACGCCATGGCAGCCAACCTTGACAAGAAGCAGAGGAACTTTGACAAGGTGAACATTTATAAACCTCACTCTCGGTTGATATTTTCTGTCTGCTATTTGATCAGTTGCAGTATAATTGTAGCATATTTCCGATTGAAAACTCTCTATCAATGAGTTGTAATGAAAATCCCATGGATTTCCCCAGGTTCTGGCAGAGTGGAAGCAGAAGTATGAGGAGGGCCAGGCTGAGCTGGAAGGAGCTCAGAAGGAGGCTCGCTCAATGAGCACTGAACTCTTCAAGATGAAGAACTCCTACGAGGAGGCTCTGGATCATCTGGAGACTCTGAAGAGAGAGAACAAGAACCTGCAACGTGAGCATTTCACAGCAGTTATTTTTGCATGATGTTTGACCAGTGTTTGAAAATGGAATCGACTGGAATCATCAACATTATATCAAAACCGCTATTACACAATCTCAGAATTTTTATATACATTTTAAAATATATATATTTTTGGAACTTGTAATTGGTATTCCTTTGAACAACCCAATGATGTGGGGTGGCAATTAGATTTGCAAGATATGATGTAATACTGTTAATTAAATATCTGTTATTACGATTCATTATAAACTTCAGTGCATTGGTGATATCCACTGAAAATCTCCCAAGTCTAAACAGCTTCTGTGTTTGTGTGTGCAGAGGAGATCTCTGACCTGACTGAGCAGATCGGAGAGACTGGCAAGAGCATCCATGAGCTGGAGAAGGCCAAGAAGACCGTGGAGACAGAGAAGTCTGAGATCCAGACCGCTCTGGAGGAGGCTGAGGTACAAACTACAGCTGTTTGATTGGAATAGCAGTGTTACGCTTGCCTATACCAACTACAATCCAATGCTTCATGTATTGGTTTATATTGTCATCATATACACAGTATTTAATTCTATGTGGAATACACATCCTAATATATTGAGCACAATTCGCTTGACTGCTTCTCATTGTCCAGGGCACACTGGAGCACGAGGAATCCAAGATTCTGCGTGTGCAGCTGGAGCTGAACCAGATCAAGGGTGAGGTGGACAGGAAGATCGCTGAGAAGGACGAGGAGATGGAGCAGATCAAGAGGAACAGCCAGAGGGTGGTTGACTCCATGCAGAGCACCCTGGACTCTGAGGTCAGGAGCAGGAATGATGCCCTGAGGGTGAAGAAGAAGATGGAGGGAGACCTGAACGAGATGGAGATCCAGCTGAGCCACGCCAACAGGCAGGCCGCTGAGGCCCAGAAACAGCTGAGGAACGTCCAGGGACAGTTCAAGGTAAAGGGACTGGGACTTCAGGCTCAACAACCTGAACATGGGGAGGGATTTGTTTGTGAATCAGTAGAAAAGAATAGATCAGAGGAATGTAATAGACTGGACTAATATACTGTACACTTTTTGAAGTAAAGGGGCCTGGAAGAACCTTTAGGGTCGCCGCACCGGCAGAACCTTCCCAGTTGAAAAAGGTTCCAAGAGGAACCCCTCTGAAACGGACCTTTGAGAAACATCTGTGTAAAGTTTCAAACTGTTATCTTTTTAGGCGATGGGAGGGGTTAAATGTTGAACCTTTTCAATAATATATTATAGAGGTGTCATTCTATCAGATTGGAGACGTGGCTTATTGCCAGAGGTGGGACCAAGTCATTGTTTTACAAGTCACAAGTAAGTCTCAAGTCTTAGCACTCAAGTCCCAAGTCAAGACAGGCAAGTACGCGTCAAGTCTCAAGTCAAGACCAACAAGTCTCAAGTCTTGAGTTTCGAATTCTAAACAAGTCATAATGTGCTCTTCACCAAATGTAATACCATTTCATATTTTTAACAAGAGTAATAGTTAGTATATTACATTTATGAAAATCATGACTGCTTTTAAAAATATATATATTTCTTTCTTTCCAAATAAACTTTATATTTCCATGGAAATACATGGGTAGCCATGAGAAAGACCCCCGTCCCATAGCGATCGACTATCGAGGATTGCTATGGGGAGCAATCGGGCGATGTCGGCGTTGTATTTACATCTGAAAATAATAATTTGGGGAATCATCTTTCCAAGGGCTCCATCTGAATTCACCCGCCGACGTTCCTCTGCACTGACACGCGCAGCTTTTCCTCAGCTGGCGCAATTTGATTGGCTGCTGTCCGATTCAAACTGTAATCCATTAAATTAAAAGTTGATGCGCTGCACACTTTTTTTAATAGCATCATTTTAAATATTTGGGCTTGGGGAGGGTTGGGGAGGGTTGGGGAGGGTTGAGGAGGGTTGGGGAGGGTATCAAACCAGGTCGAGTCATAAGGCTCAAGTCCAAGTTAAGTCAAAAGTCATTGGTGTTAAAGTCAAAGTTGAGTTGCAAGTCATCATATTTGTGACTCGACTCGAGTTCACCTCTCTGATTCAGAGGGTTAATTGCAGAAGACACATTTCAGTTGAAGGCATTCAGTTGTACGACTGACTAGTTACACCCCATTCCCCCTTATTACCAATCCCATCGCCCCTACTTCCACAAGTCTAATGATACTATGTAATTGTGAACCCCAGGATGCCCAATTGCACCTTGATGATGCCGTCCGCGCCGCAGAGGATATGAAGGAGCAGGCAGCCATGGTGGAGCGCAGAAACGGTCTGATGGTGGCTGAAATCGAGGAGCTGAGAGTTGCTCTGGAGCAGACAGAGAGAGGCCGCAAAGTGGCTGAGACTGAGCTGGTGGACGCCAGCGAGCGCGTCGGACTGCTGCACTCCCAGGTATGGGTCAAAAGCCATTTCTAATGAACCTCAACCAAGCATACCGTTTACATTTTCACGATTTCAGCCTTGTGACTTTCTCTTTCTCACTTGTAAGTTGTCTTGAGAGTCAAACAAATCGCCTTGTTTCCTCCTTCAGAACACCAGCCTTGCGAACACCAAGAAGAAGCTGGAGACTGACCTGGTTCAGGTGCAGGGAGAGGTGGACGACATCGTCCAGGAGGCCAGGAATGCAGAGGAGAAGGCCAAGAAGGCCATCACTGACGTGAGTCCTTGAATTACGTCAACTTGATTTGTCCCCAAGGGCCAGCAGTCGCTGGGCTGGTTTAACCACACCAAAGATCCCAAAGGAGCTTTATGATTGGTGCCAGTTGGTGCATAAATTAAACTAACTACCATTCCAGGCGGCCATGATGGCTGAGGAGCTGAAGAAGGAGCAGGACACCAGCTCTCACCTGGAGAGGATGAAGAAGAACCTGGAGGTCACAGTCAAGGACCTGCAGCACCGTCTGGATGAGGCTGAGAATCTGGCCATGAAGGGGGGCAAGAAGCAGCTCCAGAAACTGGAGTCCAGGGTGAGTTAACAGCAGGGTGGATTGAAAAACAGTTTGCTGGGAATGTATTTGATCATATAAAAATAAGGTATGTTGGGGGAAAATGCCTCACTTTGAGGAACATTTATATTTTCTCACACAAAGAAATCTACTTTTGGTAAGATTTGAATATGGCATTCTGGGTATTTTGTAGGAAAATACGTGTTTAATAAGTGCCCTCTGAAGATTACTGTGTTTCAATACATTTTATTATTACAATTTTGAGTAATTAACTCTTAAAAGCTAAAGTCTAGGTAATTCAGCGGTAAGTTATGAGAATGTCAGGGGTTCACCTAGGGGTTATGATAGGGGCTGTACCAAATGTTTGATGTATTATAATAATTGATTATGCTTATGTTGTACTAATTAAAGAGGAGAGGTTTATAATACCCCCTCCCTCCTTATATTTATAGGGTCCTAGACTACAGATTAACAATATACATTATGAGGTTTAATATTGTTCCACAGGACATTTCTAGAAACTGTCTGAGATATGTGTGAATTCAGGCGATCTGTGAGAAGAGTCTAAAATATAAAAGAGATGCAGAGACACAGAACTCCCCAGGGAGTGTAAGAGTTAAGAGACTAGTCAAACATTCCAGTATAAATCAAATTGGGGACATTTACTGCTAAGCTTTTAGATAACACTGAAACTCTTTGTTTGTGTAGCTGTGGATGCATTGGCTTGGTCTCATGAGTAGAAGGTAATGACATAGGCAGTGACATCACAAAGGCTGGACTTCAGGTTTTATAAAATATATTGGACCCTTGAGTATTTTGCAGAACTTACTCGGAAACATGCATGCTATGTTCCTGTTGTCAACTTCTGTCTGCAATTGCATTAATAAAAGTTGTTGAATGATTTAACCTGTCTAGAGTATGTGGGAAGCTAGCGTCACATCTCGCCAACATCCAGTGAGATTGCAGAGTGCCAAATTCAAATACAGTAATAGTCATTGTAAAAATTCAGAAAACAAAACATATTTTACATAGGTTTAAAGATGAACTTCTTGTGAATCCAACCACGGTGTCAGATTTAAAAAATGCTTTACGGCGAAAGCATACCTTACAATTATTTGAGAACATAGCCCAGTTGACAAATTATTACAAACAGTAACCAGCCAAGCAGAAGCGTTACAAAACTCAGAAATAGAGATAAAATGAATCCCTTACCTTTGATGATCTTCATATGGTGGCACTCAGAAGACATTAATTTACTCAATAAATGTTCCTTTTGTTCAATAAAGTCTCTTTATATCCAAAAACATCCGTTTTGTTTGCGCGTTTTCATCAGTAATCCACAGGCTCAAACGCAGTCAAAACAGGCAGACCAAAAAAAATCCAAATTGTATCCGTAAAGTTCATAGAAACATGTCAAACGATGTTTATATTCAATCCTCAGGTTTTTAGCCGAAATGATCTATAATATTTCAACCGTACAATAACACCGTCAATATAAAAGGTAAACAAGAAATGCACTCTCTTGGGATTGCGCATGAAAAAGTTCTGTGACACGTCAGGGTCCACTCATTCAGACTGGTCTTACTACCTCATTCATAAGAATACAAGCCTGAAACCATTTCTAAAGACTGTTGACATCTAGTGGAAGGCATAAGAACTGCAAATAGAGTCCCAGGTCAATGGATACTGTAATGGCATTGAATAGAAAACTACAAAACCAACAAACAAAAAAATTTCCTGAATGGATTTTTCTCAGGTTTTCGCCAAATCAGTTCTGTTATCCACAGGGCTATTGTGTATTGATGAGTTATCTCAATAACCCACCTACATAATGATAATGAGTTGTTTTTTATTATAGACCCCTTTAATTAAAATCGTAAAAGTACATAGGAACACTTGTGCCTCCTCGACTTGTTGAAGAACATTCCTGTTTTACAAAGATTTGTTACATCGGACTTCACCACCTCACATAAATGCCGACCTTTATTTCTTCCACAAAGGTGCGTGAGCTCGAGACTGAGGTGGAGGCCGAGCAGAGAAGAGGTGTAGACGCAGTCAAGGGAGTCCGCAAGTATGAGCGCAGAGTCAAGGAGCTCACTTACCAGGTAAGAGAAAGTGCATTCTGCACACACTAAAGCACACTGGTTTGTGTGTTAAACTATGGACTATTGATTCCTGTAACTTGTCCCACAGACTGAGGAGGATAAGAAGAACGTCGCCAGACTTCAGGACCTGGTAGATAAGCTGCAGATGAAAGTGAAGGCCTACAAGAGGCAGGCTGAGGAAGCTGTGAGTCACAGACTTAGTCAAATACTCTGAGAGCTTACAGTCCCTAGAGACATTACAAAAGTTTAGTCAGTTTAGTTGAAGTGTTGTTACTGCACAACCGTCAACATCACTCAGTTGATAGTGCAAGTAATTTCTGAAGAAATGTATGTGACTCCTCTTCCTATGTGTAACATTTAAAGTAGAGAGGGTTGAATATTATTTAGCTTTGTGCCGGGGGCTGGTCTGGTGGTGGTGCTGATTTAAAAAAATATATACTAATTTGGTACCTGAAGCTTCAAACTTTCAATGCTGATGTTTTGCTCTCCTCTCTTTTCCTCACCCAGGAGGAAGCATCCAACCAGCACATGTCTAAGTTCCGGAAGGTTCAGAATGAGCTGGAAGAGGCTGAGGAGCGTGCTGACATTGCTGAGACTCAGGTCAACAAGCTCAGAGCCAAGACCCGTGACTCTGGAAAGGTATAGAAGTGCTGCTAAACCTACACCTGACTCATGTTCAAACATGACCACATCAACACCACCTATGATTCATCCTTCACAGATGTCAATACTGACCTTTTACAATCACTCAAATGTTGAGGATCTCTGAGATAACATTTTCAGGACAGGTTAAAATACATTTTTCTTTATAAAAGGTTAATCAAAAAATCAAGCTGAGCACAGAGTCTTAAATACTTGATGCATTCTGTTATTACCAAGTGTTGGTATATTTATCATGTTCATTATTAATACTGATCCATTCTGTTATTTCTTTCTTCTTACAGGGAAAAGAAGCTGAATAAACAAGACCAAAGTCTTGTCAATTTCCTGTGTTTCATAAAATATGATTTTCATGGTGAAATGTTGAGCATTGATTAAAAACATGTCGGCCTACATACACTTCCTTCGTGACTGTGGAATTATTTCTCAGAAAACAGCTTTTTTCATACCATTAAAAAAAGACCGTACTTTAACTAAAGGAGCAATCTGGGATTCAAACCACAACACTTGTTTTGGTTAAGAGCTGAGGATTGAGTCTGGAGAAATGTAACCACTTTCAAATTCCTGAACAGAGCTATGGATGCAAAGATTGATAATCCATTACATCAAAAAATTATAGTTATAATTATAACCTTTTACACTCTGGGGAATTGACCTATATGGACACGCCCAAATTGGAATGTGTTGAAAAGAAACAAATGGGAGGAATAGATGCGTAACCATGGTAACTAATTGAGCGAAAACATTTTGGGGAGATTGAGCGGAAATTCTTAGATCAAGTTCTCCAGAGACAACTGCATTCGAATTTTGTCACAGATTATGCATACAATAACCTGGTGTGGACAGACAATGTAAACATATATAAATGGTAATCCTGCATCTGACCCAATTACACGGGGGGCAGCAGTGTAACCTAGTGGTTAGAGCATTGGACTAGAAACCGAAAGGTTGCAAGTTCAAATCCCTGAGCTGACAAGGTACAAATCTGTTGTTCTGCCCCTGAACAAGGCAGTTAACCCCACTGTTCCTAGGCTGTCATTGAAAATAAGAATTTGTTCTTTACTGACTTGCCTAGTTAAATAAATAGAAAAACACAAGATTTTAGTTCTGGGTTAATTAAAACCCAGATGCACATAAATGGATAAACACTGACAATTGTGATACCGATTTATCATTAGAAAATTTGAAAATCCGATTTTTGTCAGAAATACAAAAGTTCAATAATGATTAGTGTTTCATTCCCTCCAGCCCTCTGGTGGTGAAATTACGGTAATACACATTATAAACACAGTAATACACAACAGGCTTTTGCACATTCAGATGGATTAATTGACCTTTCAGGAGGAAAATAAAATTGTCTGATTAGTGCCCACGAAATCATGAAAAACTACACAATTATCTAGATTCATATTTTTAAATCTTAATTGAAGATTCATTATTCAAAATGTATTTGATTGAAGAACTCATTACACACTAAAAACTAAACAATTAGGCTAGATTAATATTTAGAAATCTTAATTGAAGATTATAATGATTAAAAATGTATTTGATTGAAGAACACTGTACATCAGCGGTGGTCGTTAACATGAGGAAGGATGATGTATTATTTTAGAGAGGCCTTATTTCTCTTACAGCGTATTGGATGACTGTCATTCATATTCCATTCACCCAGCTCTATGTAACATCAGGTTTAGGTTACTGTCATTCACCCAGCTCTATGTAACATCCATAGGTTTAGGTTACTGTCATTCACCCATCTCTATGTAACATCAGGTTTAGGTTACTGTCATTCACCCAGCTCTATGTAACATCCATAGGTTTAGGTTACTGTCATTCACCCAGCTCTATGTAACATCCATAGGTTTAGGTTACTGTCATTCACCCAGCTCTATGTAACATCAGGTTTAGGTTACTGTCATTCACCCAGCTCTATGTAACATCCATAGGTTTAGGCTACTACATGATACTCAAATTTTCCCTATACATGAGGTTGCTACAAACTGGCCTATGAATGAATGTTTACAAAGTTGGTGCGCAGGTCAAGAGGGCTCCATGAGTGGCGCAGCATTGGCCTAAGGCACTGCATCTCAGTGCAAGAAGCATCACTACAGTCTCTGGTTCGAATCCAGGCTGTATCACATAAGGCCATGATTGGTTGTCCCATAGGGCGGCGCGCAATTGGTCCAGCGTCGTCTGGGTTTGCCGGGGTTGGGTGTCATTGTAAATAAAAATTTGCTATTAACTGACATGCCTGGTTAAATAAAAAAAAGATCATTTTGAGTAATCAAAGTGACAAATCAGTGACACATTCAATACTGCCTTGCAAACTCTTGCGTGCATTTAGCTGATCTCGGGTCACATCAAATGTGATTTGTCACATGCGAGTACAACAAGTGTAGACCTTATAGTGAAATGCTTACTTGTCATTTTAGGTGAAAAATTAAAAAAAATGGGCGGATCCTTAAGACAATGCAGTCTTAAGAAAAATAAGTGTTCATTAAAAAATGTAAAATAAAAAGTAACAAATAATTAAAGAGCAGCAGTAAAATAACTGTATAGCGAGGCTATACAAGGGGTACCGGTACAGAGTCAATATGTGTGGACACCGGTTAGTTGAGGTAATATGTACATGTAGGTAGAGTCATTAAAGTAACTATGCATAGATTATAAACAGAGAGTAGCATCAGCGTAAAGGGGGGGTGGGGCAATACAAATAGTCTGTGAAGCCATTTGATTAGCTGTTCAGGAGTCTTATGGCTTGGAGGTAGAAGCTGTTAACAAGCCTTTTGGACTGAGAGTTGGCACTCCAGTACTACTTGCCGTGCTGTAGAAGAGAGAACGGTCTATGACTAGGGTGGCTGGAGACTTTGACAACCCTCTGTCGTGCCTTGCGGTCGGAGGCTGAGCAGTTGCCATACCAGGCAGTGATGAGCTTAGTGATGAGCTTTGAGGGCACTATGGTGTTGAACAATGAGCTGTAATCAATGAATAGCATTCTCACATAGGTGTTCCTTTTGTCCAGGTGGGAAAGGGCAGTGTGGAGTGCAATAGAGATTGCATCATCTGGGGATTTGTCAGGGCGGTATGCAAATTGGAGTGGGTCTAGGATTCTGGGATAATGGTGTTGATGTGAGCCATGACCAGCCTTTCAAAGAACTTCATCGCTACAGATGTGAGTGCTATGGGTCGGTAGTCATTTAGGCAGGTTACCTTAGTGTTCTTGGGCACAGGCACTATGGTGGTCTGCTTGAAACATGTTGGTATTACAGACTCGGACAGGGAGGTGTTGAAAATGTCAGTGAAGACACTTGCTATTTGATCAGCCCATGCTCGCAGTACACGTCCTGGTAATCCGTCTGGCCCTGCGGTCTTGTGAATGCGGACCTGTCTAAAGGTCTTACTCACATCGGCTGCGGAGAGCGTGATCACAGTCTTCCGGTACAGCTAGTGCTCTCATGCATGTTTCAGTGTTATTTGTCTCGAAGCGAGCATAGAAGTAGTTTAGCTCATCCGGTAGGCTCATGTCACTGGGCAGCTCTCGGCTGTACTTCCCTTTGTAGTGTGTAATGGTTTGCAGGTCCTGCCACATCCGATGAGCTTCAGACCCGGTGTAGTATGACTCGATCTTAGTTCTGTATTGGCGCTTTGCCTGTTTGATGGTTGGTCGGGGGGCATAGCGGGATTTCTTAGAAGCTTCCGGGTTAGAGTCCCGCTCTTTGAAAGCGGAAGCTCTAGCCTTTAGCTCAGTGCGAATGCTGCCTGTAATCCATGGCTTCTGGTTGGGGTATGTAGGTCACTGTGGGGAGGACGTCATCGATGCACTTATTGATGAAGCCAATGACAGATGTGGTGTCCTCCTCAATGCCATCGGAGGACTCGTGGAACCTATTCCAGTGTGCCAGCAGAACAGTCCTGTAGCTCAGCATCTGCTTCATCTGACCACTTTTTTATTGATCTAGTCACTGGTGCTTCCCGCTTTAATTTTTGCTTGTAAGCTGGAATCAGGAGGATGGAATTATGGTCAGATTTGCCAAATAGAGGGTGAGGGAGAGCTTTGTGTGCATCTCTGTGTGTGTCATATAGGTGGTCCAGAGTTCTTTTCCCTCTGGTTGCGCATTTAACATGCTAATAGAAATTTGGTAAAACTGATTTAAGTTTCCCTGCATTAAAGTCCCCGGCTACTAGGAGCCTGTATTGACGCTTTGCCGGTTTGATGGTTCGTCGGGGGGGGGGGGGCATAGCGGGATTTCTTAGAAGCTTCTGGGTTAGAGTCCCGCTCTTTGAAAGCGGAAGCTCTGGGTGAGCGTTTTCTTGTTTGCTTATGGCGGAATACAGCTCATTCAATGCTGTCTTAGTGCCAGCCTCTAACTGTGGTGGTATGTAAACAGCTACAAAATAATATAGATGGCCTTATCAACCCCCCCCCCAATAATTAACTTAATTTTGTCACCAGAGTCATACTTTCTGTGGCACACAGTCAAATGCTTTCTATAGAACAAAATTCAGCAGGATAGGCAGCCGAAATTCATTAAAGTATGTGTTATATTAAACAGAGGGAGTAAAATGTAGGCAAGCAATAACCATTTCAGAACTACTAGTCAAATCAGACATGGGCGAGATGACGAATTCTGGCAAAGAGATTTATAGACTAATAAACTTAAAACAAAATAGCCAAACCCAAAACTGCAGACATTACTTGTGCCTCCCCCGCGATCAAACCGCCACAAAAAAAAAATGTATGAAACGCCGCCTAACGGGATCACTGACAGCTGCCTTGAAGGACACAAATAAAACCTACTTTCTACTACTAAGATCAGTGAAATGTGAACTGACAACGGAGTGAAGAGCAGAAATCTCAACTTGCAAGAAAGTTGCAACAATGAAGAATTGAGTGTGTGCGCGTCCACGTGAAGGGGCGAATTCTGGCGGGGGGGGGAGACTTTCGGTATAACACCGGTGGAGGCGTAGCGACGATCCCGAGGACTGACATGGGATGGGCGCCTTCGGAGCCAACCGTGGTAAGAAACCTCTCAAGCCAACTAGGGCGTGACAGCCCAGCGCGCTGGTTTATACACCCCCCCCCCCGACGTCACCACCAACCTGAAAGCAAGCACTTCCCGGTGCTTCGTTTGGTGGCTTCAACATTCTGTAAGGACCGACGCTGGAGATGAGAAGCAGATACGGGGAGTTGAACGTTTATTCGGAGCAGACAGGTAACAGGAACAGCACGGGTGTACAGAGACATACGAACACGAATGTTGAAGCGGAGAACAGACAGACGTGGGGGAGGGAATGACAGAGTCCAGGTGAGTCCAATAATCGTGATGCGCATAACGCGGGAAGGCAGGTGACAGTGATGATGGTGGCAGGTGTCCGTGATGATGGGGAGCCTGGAGGGAAGAGCGCGAGCAGGCAGGACATCCAGAGAAACCGAGATTGAAAGCAAGTTTATATTCATGAAATTACTATAGGTGGAATTAAGATGACCCCAAAGCGATTTTTTATTATTGATACAGAAACATTTAACAATTATTCAGATTTGTTAAGAACAAGTTGATTGGCAAAGATATGAAACATTGGAAGAATTGAAAAACCACCTTTGGGCTATGATAAAAAAATGATGCCTCTGGGTATCAGAATGTGGGAGAGCGGTGGAGAATCACAGAGTAGGCTATATGGGAGTTGTAGTTTTAAGGAGAATCCGTGGGAAGAAAATAGCCTACACGCCTACAGTATGCAATGTAACTGTATAATGTAACCGTACAGCGCAACACATTCTTTAAAATATCAACACCCACATGGTGACTGTCTCCCAAATGACTCCCTATTCCCTTTCTAGTGCACTACTTCTGACCAGGGCCCAGAGGGTTAGAGCATGTTGTATAGGTTCCTGTTGTAGGTTCCTGTTGTGTGTTGAGCCAGTGTGTGGTGGAAGAAGAGATTAAGATAAAGAGATGTTGAAAGGGTGAGACTGTCTCAGTGCACGAGAGGAACTAAAGCAAGCCAGTCAGATCTTCTAAGAAAGGCAAGTAATCTGTGTGAGCAGACGACCAGTTATAATTAGGACCACTGTGGGTGTCAGTGTTTATGTGTTGAAGCGAGAAAAGCCGTCACACCGAGCGTACTGAGTGGGTTTAGGATATGTTGTTATTCACCGATTCAAGTGATATAGAGTTGTATTCTCTTTGCACTGTGTAGGTCTACTTCACTGTCTATGAGCACAGTATTACATCAGTTGAGATGCATCGTGTTGAAGAGCTGCTGTTTCTGTTGACCAAGCGGGATGTTTTTCTATGTGTTCTCAACCCTTGTTGTGTCTCTACTCTCTATCATAGAGGATGGATTAGACTAGAGTAGAGTAGAATAGAGTAGAGTAGAAAACAGTAGAGTAGAATAGAGTAGAGTAGAAAACAGTAGAGTAGAGTAGAATAGAAAACAGTAGAGTAGAATAGAAAATAGTAGAATGGAGTAGAGTAGAAAACAGTAGAGTAGAAAACAGTAGAGTAGAAAACAGTAGAGTAGAAAACAGTATAGTAGAATAGAAAACAGTAGAGTAGAAAACAGTAGAGTAGAGTAGAATAGAAAACAGTAGAATAGAGTGGAATAGAGTAGAGTAGAAAACAGTAGAGTAGAATAGAAAACAGTAGAGTAGAATTGAAAACAGTAGAGTAGAATAGAAAACAGTAGAGTAGAGTAGAATAGAAAACAGTAGAGTCGAGTAGAATAGAAAACAGTAGAGTAGAATAGAAAACAGTAGAGTAGAATAGAAAACAGTAGAGTAGAAAACAGTAGAATAGAGTAGAATAGAAATCAGTAGAGTAGAATAGAAAACAGTAGAGTAGAGTAGAATAGAAAACAGTAGAATAGAGTAGAATAGAATAGAAAACCGTAGAATAGAGTAGAATAGAATAGCTTTATTAGACTTAAGGTTGATGGTATTGTTTCTCTGCAGGATGGCTGTTATTGATGCCGTGCTGGATCGTCTGCTAGATGAACTCCTGGGTCTGGGTCGTCTCCTGTCTCCTCTTTGCTCCCTCTCTGTTCTCCTCCAGCTCTCTGCTCTGGTTGTCCTCCTCCTCCTGTCCCTCCGTGTCGTCTGTCTGCTGTGGAGCCATGCTCAGTTCACCAGACGTCTCCGGTGCTTCAGTAAACCCCCCACACAAAACTGGCTGATGGGACACCTGGGAGAGGTGAGAAAACAGACTCTCTCTCTGTGTGTGTATGTATGTGTACAGACTGAATTAATGGATGGAATTGATAGGACATTAACCCCTACACTACAACCTGCATGTTGAGATGAAAAGAAATTGACTTTGGTTAATAAAGCTGATCCAATATTAATTTAAATGTATGTTGCTCCAGGGAAAGGAAATGTTTTTGTTGGTGTTGTGAATTCAGTGGATGTTTTAAGTCTCAGTGACCACCATTTTGTATTAGGCTAGTGAAGCTGACTGTTAGGCAACAGTGCTTTGTTTACAGGAAAAGGTTCTTCCGGTTTGTCAGAAGGGTAAGCTACTGTAAGTGTTGCACCACAAACACTGAAAACTAAAGTCTGTCTTTTACAACTCTAGTTGTCAACACTGAAAACTAAAGTCAGTCTTTTACAACTAGTTGTCAACACTGAAAACTAAAGTCTGTCTTTTACAACTCTAGTTGTCATTACTGAAAACGAGTCTGTTTTTACAGCTCCAGTCGTCAACACTGAAAACTAAAGTCTGTCTTTTACAACTCCAGTTGTCAACACTGAAAACTAAAGTCTGTCTTTTACAACTCTAGTTGTCAACACTGAAAACGAGTCTGTTTTTACAGCTCCAGTCGTCAACACTGAAAACGAGTCTGTTTTTACAGCTCCAGTCGTCAACACTGAAAACGAGTCTGTTTTTACAGCTCCAGTTGTCAACACTGAAAACGAGTCTGTTTTTACAGCTCCAGTCGTCAACACTGAAAACGAGTCTGTTTTTACAGCTCCAGTCGTCAACACTGAAAACGAGTCTGTTTTTACAGCTCCAGTCGTCAACACTGAAAACGAGTCTGTTTTTACAGCTCCAGTTGTCAACACTGAAAACGAGTCTGTTTTTACAGCTCCAGTTGTCAACACTGAAAATGAGTCTGTTTTTACAGCTCCAGTTGTCAACACTGAAAACGAGTCTGTTTTTACAGCTCCAGTTGTCAACACTGAAAACGAGTCTGTTTTTACAGCTCCAGTCGTCAACACTGAAAACGAGTCTGTTTTAACAGCTCCAGTTGTCAACACTGAAAACTAAAGTCTGTCTTTTACAACTCCAGTTGTCAACACTGAAAACTAAAGTCTGTCTTTTACAACTCTAGTTGTCAACAATGAAAACGAGTCTGTTTTTACAGCTCCAGTCGTCAACACTGAAAACGAGTCTGTTTTTACAACTACAGTTGTCAACACTGAAAACTAAAGTCTGTCTTTTACAACTCCAGTCGTCCTGCCCTTTACAGTACAAAACATCTCCTTGTGAAGTCTTCATTGGCCACTCGTTCCACACCACTATCCCCCAGCCTGCGGCTAGAAAGGAGTAGCTTTGTATCAGTCCTGCAGTTGTTTCAGCAGTGGGTTTTTGTGACACCCGTGACTGGATATTGCACATGGAAGTTTGGTTTCAGCAATAGTACAGCATGAAACATTACCTTCAAATGTCCCAATGCTGGAGGAACCTCCCCCCAGCCTCCCTAATGCTGGAGGAACCTCCCCCCCAGCCTCCCTAATGCTGGAGGAACCTCCCCCCCCAGCCTCCCTAATGCTGGAGGAACCTCCCCCCCCAGCCTCCCTAATGCTGGAGGAACCTCCCCCCCCCCAGCCTCCCTAATGCTGGAGGAACCCCCCCCCCAGCCTCCCTAAAGCTGGAGGAACCTTCCCCCCAGCCTCCCTAAAGCTGGAGGAACCCCCCAGCCTCTCTAATGCTGGAGGAACCCCCCCCAGCCTCTCTAATGCTGGAGGAACCTCCCCCAGCCTCCCTAATGCTGGAGGAACCTCCCCCAGCCTCCCTAATGCTGGAGGAACCTCCCCCCCAGCCTCCCTAATGCTGGAGGAACCTCCCCCCCAGCCTCCCTAATGCTGGAGGAACCCCCCCCAGCCTCTCTGCTGGAGGAACCTCCCCCCCCAGCCTCTCTAATGCTGGAGGAACCTCCCCCCCCCAGCCTCCCTAATGCTGGAGGAACCTCCCCCCCCCAGCCTCCCTAATGCTGGAGGAACCTCCCCCCCCGCCTCCCTAATGCTGGAGGAACCCCCCCCCCCGCCTCCCTACTGCTGGAGGAACCTCCCCCCCCCCAGCCTCCCTAATGCTGGAGGAACCCCCCCCCCAGCCTCTCTAATGCTGGAGGAACCTCCCCCTCCCAGCCTCCCTAATGCTGGAGGAACCTCCCCCTCCCAGCCTCCCTAATGCTGGAGGAACCCCCCCCAGCCTCTCTGCTGGAGGAACCTCCCCCCAGCCTCTCTAATGCTGGAGGAACCTCCCCCCCCCCAGCCTCCCTAATGCTGGAGGAACCCCCCCCCCAGCCTCCCTAATGCTGGAGGAACCTCCCCCCCAGCCTCCCTAATGCTGGAGGAACCTCCCCCCCAGCCTCCCTAATGCTGGAGGAACCTCCCCCCCAGCCTCCCTAATGCTGGAGGAACCTCCCCCCAGCCTCCCTAATGCTGGAGGAACCTCCCCCCAGCCTCCCTAATGCTGGAGGAACCTCCCCCCCAGCCTCCCTAATGCTGGAGGAACCTCCCCCCAGCCTCCCTAATGCTGGAGGAACCTCCCCCAGCCTCCCTAATGCTAGAGGAACCTCCCCCCAGCCTCCCTAATGCTGGAGGAACCTCCCCCCCAGCCTCCCTAATGCTGGAGGAACCTCCCCCCCCAGCCTCCCTAATGCTGGAGGAACCTCCCCCCCCCAGCCTCCCTAATGCTGGCAACACTGGAGGCCTTTCTTTGTTTTCCTAATGAAATATATACGTGTTTATCTTTATTCATATTATAAACAAAATGTGTTTCTACCTGTGTGTGTGTGTGTGTGTTGTGTGTTTCTACCTATGTGTGTGTGTGTTGTGTGTTTCTACCTATGTGTTTGTGTGTGTGTTGTGTGTTTCTACCTATGTGTTTGTGTGTGTGTTGTGTGTTTCTACCTGTGTGTGTGTGTGTTGTGTGTGTTTCTACCTATGTGTGTGTGTGTGTTGTGTGTTTCTACCTATGTGTGTGTGCTGTGTGTGTGTGTTTCTACCTACGTGTGTGTGTGTGTGTATGTTGTGTGTTTCTACCTATGTGTGTGTGTGTGTTGTGTGTTTCTACCTATGTGTGTGTGGTGTGTGTGTGTTTCTACCTACCTACGTGTGTGTGTGTGTGTGTTTCTACCTGTGTGTGTGTGTGTTTCTACCTATGTGTGTGTTGTGTGTTTCTACCTATGTGTGTGTTGTGTGTTTCTACCTATGTGTGTGTTGTGTGTTTCTACCTATGTGTGTGTGTGTATGTGTGTGTGTGTGTGTTGTGTGTTTCTACCTATGTGTGTGTGTGTGTGTGTTGTGTGTTTCTACCTATGTGTGTGTGTGTGTGTGTGTGTTGTGTGTTTCTACCTATGTGTGTGTGTGTGTTGTGTGTTTCTACCTATGTGTGTGTGTGTGTTGTGTGTTTCTACCTACGTGTGTGTGGTGTGTGTGTGTCTACCTATGTGTGTTGTGTGTTTCTACCTATGTGTGTGTTGTGTGTTTCTACCTATGTGTGTGTTGTGTGTTTCTACCTATGTGTGTGTTGTGTGTTTCTACCTATGCGTGTGTTGTGTGTTTCTACCTATGTGTGTGTTGTGTGCTTCTACCTATGTGTGTGTGTGTGTGTGTGTGTGTGTGTGTGTGTGTGTTGTGTGTTTCTACCTATGTGTGTGTGTGTGTGTGTGTTGTGTGTTTCTACCTGTGTGTGTGTGTGTTGTGTGTGTTTCTACCTATGTGTGTGTGTGTGTTGTGTGTTTCTACCTATGTGTGTGTGCTGTGTGTGTGTGTTTCTACCTACGTGTGTGTGTGTGTATGTTGTGTGTTTCTACCTATGTGTGTGTGTGTGTTGTGTGTTTCTACCTATGTGTGTGTGGTGTGTGTGTGTTTCTACCTACCTACGTGTGTGTGTGTGTGTTTCTACCTGTGTGTGTGTGTGTGTGTTTCTACCTATGTGTGTGTTGTGTGTTTCTACCTATGTTTGTGTTGTGTGTTTCTACCTATGTGTGTGTTGTGTGCTTCTACCTATGTGTGTGTGTGTATGTGTGTGTGTGTGTGTGTGTGTTGTGTTTCTACCTATGTGTGTGTGTGTTGTGTGTTTCTACCTATGTGTGTGTGTGTGTGTGTGTGTGTGTGTTGTGTGTTTCTACCTATGTGTGTGTGTGTGTTGTGTGTTTCTACCTATGTGTGTGTGTGTGTTGTGTGTTTCTACCTACGTGTGTGTGGTGTGTGTGTGTCTACCTATGTGTGTTGTGTGTTTCTACCTATGTGTGTGTTGTGTGTTTCTACCTATGTGTGTGTTGTGTGTTTCTACCTATGTGTGTGTTGTGTGTTTCTACCTATGTGTGTGTTGTGTGCTTCTACCTATGTGTGTGTGTGTGTGTGTGTGTGTGTGTGTGTGTGTGTGTGTGTGTGTGTGTGTGTGTGTGTGTGTGTGTTTCTACCTGTGTGTGTGTGTGTGTGTTTCTACCTATGTGTGTGTGTGTGTGTGTTGTGTGTTTCTACCTATGTGTGTGTGGTGTGTGTGTGTGTTTCTACCTACGTGTGTGTGTGTGTGTATGTTGTGTGTTTCTACCTATGTGTGTGTGTGTTGTGTGTTTCTACCTATGTGTGTGTGTGTTTCTACCTACGTGTGTGTGTGTGTGTTTCTACCTGTGTGTGTGTGTGTGTTTCTACCTGTGTGTGTGTGTGTGTGTTTCTACCTACGTGTGTGTGTGTGTTGTGTGTTTCTACCTATGTGTGTGTGTGTGTTGTGTGTTTCTACCTACGTGTGTGTGGTGTGTGTGTTTCTACCTATGTGTGTTGTGTGTTTCTACCTATGTGTGTGTTGTGTGTTTCTACCTATGTGTGTGTTGTGTGTTTCTACCTATGTGTGTGTTGTGTGTTTCTACCTATGTGTGTGTTGTGTGCTTCTACCTATGTGTGTGTGTGTGTGTGTGTGTGTATGTGTTGTGTGTTTCTACCTATGTGTGTGTGTGTTTCTACCTATGTGTGTGTGTGTGTGTTGTGTGTTTCTACCTATGTGTGTGTGTGTGTTGTGTGTTTCTACCTATGTGTGTGTGTGTGTGTTGTGTGTTTCTACCTATGTGTGTGTGGTGTGTGTGTGTGTGGTGTGTAGATGAGGAGCACGGAGGAAGGCCTGCAGGCAGTGGATCAGCTAGTAAGAACCTACAGCCACTCCTGCTCCTGGTTTCTGGGCCCCTTCTACTCCCTGGTACGACTCTTCCACCCTGACTACATCAAGCCTCTGCTGCTGGCACCAGGTACATACATCTTTCACTCCTGGGTCCTGTTCATTAGGGAACCAAACTGAAGAAAACCAACTGTAACCCGGGAGGGACTAACTGGAATTGTCCAATAAGAAGTGCTCATTTTCATTTCCCATTGTTAAATGTTTCAAAACGTTTTTTTTTTGACTTGTGTGCCCTAATGAACAGTGTGCCCTGTATACAGAAGACCACTTCATTTAGTCCATGGACCAGAGGGCCACATTTCACACATTTGTCTACTTTCGGCTGACAAAGTCTAACAACAATTTTCAGTAAGGACTGTGGGTAATATTTCGATATCAATAACACTTATCAGAGGAAGCTACATGTGGCTATCACTACATTATATGTTATGACTCCTTATGCAGTTAGTTAGGGGTCATAGACTGAGGGAATGAAATCTAGTGAAATCTAGTGTTGTCAGGGAACAATCTTCTCATACTAACTCAATTGATATATTATAAACTTGATGATACAACACTATTTAAGGTATGAAACAATTGGGATTGGTAATGACATGTCTATGGGGCCACCTTGAGGGGGGGGGGTTCATATACTGTACACGTATTCATATTGGGGTGCAAGGAGACAGAATGGGCAGTATAGGGATATGCTCTGTTACCACGTGACAAGGGTGTGAAGTACTTAATAAGTTAAAAAAATACTTTCAAGTACTACTTAAGTTGTTTGTTTGTGGTATTTTACAGATCACACCTTTCATGTCAGTATGCTGGGTGTTAATATACAGCAGAGTATTGTACTATAAAAACAACATGGTACCAGATATAGATATCTTCATTTCCTTGACCAACTTCCCTAAAAACAAATATGTTGTTCTGCTATTTGAAACACTCTGGTTTCAATGGTGAATCAGTCGAGGTAAATCATTAGATACAACAGCCCCCCCCCCAAAAATGGACCAATCTCGTGGTTTTTAACATAACATCCATCCAATAGGATGGATCCATTGCTGTTTGATACAGTCATTTTCAACCAGCATGTGAACATTCCAACTTCTCTTCAACATTCTTTAATCAGCCTTCAAACATTTTAGACTCACATTCAACAAGATATGTAAATGTGTGAAAACATAATTTTATTTAGAGAGGTTATATATTAATTTGATCAGGGGCTTGTGGAGAACAATTGAATTACCATCAAAGCTTTGCCACCCTAAAGTGGATACATTTTCCCACTGTCCCATACACTAATAGGCTGTCTGTCATAGCTACGGGGGGGTGGTACTGATCGCTCCCATACACACTCCCGTCCTGCTCACCCAAGCTCCCATACACACTCCCGTCCTGCTCACCCAATCTCCCATACACACTCCCGTCCTGCTCACCCAAGCTCCCATACACACTCCCGTCCTGCTCACCCAAGCTCACATACACACTCCCGTCCTGCTCACCCAAGCTCCCATACACACACCCGTCCTGCTCACCCAAGCTCCCATACACACTCCCGTCCTGCTCACCCAAGCTCCCATACACACTCCCGTCCTGCTCACCCAAGCTCCCATTAGGCCTACATACATGACTGCATACAAAAACACACTGATGGGATACACAAACAGGACAAGATACATTTCTTTACCAAGTCACGACAGCCTTATCACACATTCAAAATGTACTGATTGATTAAAGTGGGGAAATATGTGTTCCAATCATGCGCTAAAGTTTTGGAATAAAATATGCTTCTCGTCTAGTTTAGGCTTTTTTTATGAACTGATAGCGTGTCATTTAGAATAGGTTATAACCCCCCTAACTGCTAGCGTGTCATTTAGAATAGGTTATAACCACCCTAATGGCTACTGTGTCATTTAGAATAGGTTATAACCACCCTAATGGCTACTGTGTCATTTAGAATAGGTTCTAACCACCCTAATGGCTACTGTGTCATTTAGAATTGGTTATAACCCCCCTAACGGCTACTGTGTCATTTGGAATTTGTTATAACCCCCCTAACGGCTACTGTGTCATTTAGAATAGGTTATAACCACCCTAATGGCTACTGTGTCATTTAGAATAGGTTTTAACCCCCCAACTGCTAGTTTGTCATTTAGAATAGGTTATAACCCCCCTAACTGCTAGCGTGTCGTTTAGAATAGGTTATAACCACCCTAATGGCTACTGTGTCATTTAGAATAGGTTATAACCACCCTAATGGCTACTGTGTCATTTAGAATAGGTTATAACCACCCTAATGGCTACTGTGTCATTTAGAATAGGTTATAACCACCCCAATGGCTACTGTGTCATTTAGAATTGGTTATAACCCCCCTAACGGCTACTGTGTCATTTGGAATTTGTTATAACCCCCCTAACGGCTACTGTGTCATTTAGAATAGGTTATAACCACCCCAATGGCTACTGTGTCATTTAGAATTGGTTATAACCCCCCTAACGGCTACTGTGTCATTTGGAATTTGTTATAACCCCCCTAACGGCTACTGTGTCATTTAGAATAGGTTATAACCACCCTAATGGCTACTGTGTCATTTAGAATAGGTTTTAACCTCCCAACCGCTACTGTGTCATTTAGAATAGGTTATAACCACCCTAATGGCTACTGGGTCATTTAGAATAGGTTATAACCACCCTAATGGCCAATGTGTCATTTACAATAAGTTAGAATCCCCCTAACAGTACTGTGTCATTTAGAATAGGTTATAACCCCCCACCCCCCTAACTGCTAGTGTGTCATTTATAATAGGTTATAGCCCCCCTTAACTGCTCGTGTGTCATTTAGAATAGGTTATAACCCCCCCCCCTAACTGCTAGTGTGTCATTTAGAATAGGTTGCTAGTGTGAACAGTGATGTTGATGAG
The DNA here is from genome assembly GCF_036934945.1 of Oncorhynchus masou masou. NCBI lineage: Eukaryota > Metazoa > Chordata > Actinopteri > Salmoniformes > Salmonidae > Oncorhynchus > Oncorhynchus masou. The sequence goes on along the minus strand of NW_027016018.1, from coordinate 198,216 downwards.
ACAAACGCACTTGTTTCGGGAGCGCGAGTCGTGGTTCAATTGACTCTTGTAGGTCTTAATTTTGCAAATTAGATAGGCTACCTCACATCTCAATTAGGCTTAAATGTTTGTCGGTTTAGACAGAGAAGATAGGTCTAAACATGTGATTTGGTTGTCAATTGTGCTACTGGCTCCAGTGTGCGAGCAAGCCAGTGTGTTTAAAGTTGAGTTAATTTGTCATGAGAAAAAGGCTTGTGGAAAAAAGAACTCCCTCGCATGGTTTTACCATCTCACCACCAGGTGGTGCTGCCGCACCCTCTGCACCCCTTCTTCCTACTACCATGCTGTCTGCTTTTCTCCTTAGCAAGTAGACCAACACCATTTTTCCATCCTTGCAGCTTCCATCACAGTCAAAGATGAGCTTTTCTATGGGTTCCTGAGACCATGGCTGGGTAAGTACAAAACATGAACACCTTTCATTTACTTTATACATACAATACACTCTCAAATCAAATCCTCTCTCACAGTCACAGTAGTATTTCATATACTATATACAGTACTTTAGGATCCTCTGTCCTAGTGACAGTCAGTAATATTTCCTATACTATATACAGTACTTTAGGATCCTCTGTCCTAGTGACAGTCACAGTAGTATTTCCTATACTATATACAGTACTTTAGGATCCTCTGTCCTAGTGACAGTCAGTAATATTTCCTATACTATATACAGTACTTTAGGATCCTCTGTCCTAGTGACAGTCAGTAATATTTCCTATACTATATACAGTACTTTAGGATCCTCTGTCCTAGTGACAGTCAGTAATATTTCCTATACTATATACAGTACTTTAGGATCCTCTGTCCTAGTGACAGTCAGTAATATTTCCTATACTATATACAGTACTTTAGGATCCTCTGTCCTAGTGACAGTCACAGTAGTATTTCCTATACTATATACAGTACTTTAGGATCCTCTGTCCTAGTGACAGTCAGTAATATTTCCTATACTATATACAGTACTTTAGGATCCTCTGTCCTAGTGACAGTCACATTTCCTATACTATATACAGTACTTTAGGATCCTCTGTCCTAGTGACAGTCACAGTAGTATTTCCTATACTATATACAGTACTTTAGGATCCTCTGTCCTAGTGACAGTCAGTAGTATTTCCTATACTATATACAGTACTTTAGGATCCTCTGTCCTAGTGACAGTCACAGTAGTATTTCCTATACTATATACAGTACTTTAGGATCCTCTGTCCTAGTGACAGTCAGTAGTATTTCCTATACTATATACAGTACTTTAGGATCCTCTGTCCTAGTGACAGTCACAGTAGTATTTCCTATACTATATACAGTACTTTAGGATCCTCTGTCCTAGTGACAGTCAGTAATATTTCCTATACTATATACAGTACTTTAGGATCCTCTGTCCTAGTGACAGTCAGTAATATTTCCTATACTATATACAGTACTTTAGGATCCTCTGTCCTAGTGACAGTCACATTTCCTATACTATATACAGTACTTTAGGATCCTCTGTCCTAGTGACAGTCACAGTAGTATTTCCTATACTATATACAGTACTTTAGGATCCTCTGTCCTAGTGACAGTCAGTAGTATTTCCTATACTATATACAGTACTTTAGGATCCTCTGTCCTAGTGACAGTCACAGTAGTATTTCCTATACTATATACAGTACTTTAGGATCCTCTGTCCTAGTGACAGTCAGTAGTATTTCCTATACTATATACAGTACTTTAGGATCCTCTGTCCTAGTGACAGTCACAGTAGTATTTCCTATACTATATACAGTACTTTAGGATCCTCTGTCCTAGTGACAGTCAGTAATATTTCCTATACTATATACAGTACTTTAGGATCCTCTGTCCTAGTGACAGTCAGTAATATTTCCTATACTATATACAGTACTTTCAGATTCTCTATCCTGGTCACAGTTACAGTAATAATGTCATACAGGACAGAGTCTTCTCCTGAGTAACGGAGAGGACTGGTCTCGTCGTAGACGTCTACTCACTCCTGCATTCCACTTCGACATCCTCAAGAACTATGTGAAGATCTTCAACCACTCCTCCGACATCATGCATGTGAGTCTATGGAGCAACAGCAGCCATTACGTGGGTTCATTTAAGTAGCAATCAAGAAATCACCCCATTTGGCCCATTAAATATGTTAGAGAAACAAGTAGTATAGTTTACAAGTTTATTTTTTTTGCATCAGCTTCTCTGTTTTTAAACTTCCCTCTGTAGTTATTGGAACAGCAAAGTATTTTTTTAACTTATTTTAGCTCTATACTTGAAAACTTTGGATCCATATCGGGTGAAGCGTTTAGAAATTACAGCAGTTTTTGTACATAGACCTCCCATTTTAGGGGAGCGAAGTAGTAAAAAGTGAAGTACCTGGTCCCGTATTCATAGCACACAATGACGACATCAAATTAGTTTGATGCATTTGCTTTTTGTTTTGGTTGGGTTTCAGATTATTAGGTTTCAGATACAGTGTGTCAGACAGAGGTGGCTGGTGGGAGGAGCTATATTGGTTCAATTCCAGCCATTACAATGAGCCTGTCCTCCTATAGTTCCTCCCACCAGCCTCACCTGGTGTAAGAATGTAAGAGGTCGTGTGGCGATGTGGTGAGGTAGGCAACAAAAATGTCTCCCATAGAGTTAGTTGGAGGACTTGTTATGGACATAACCCACTTTAGCATGTATTGCCATTGAGTGATTCCACCATTTTAAAGAAGTCAACTTGGTGGGGATTCCTATGGGTTCTAAGTGATCAGCCAAATATCAGAGCATTGTCGCCTGGTTGCAGTGTTTGTAAATGGCTTTAAGCTATATCACTGCCATCTAGTGGCCACAATAAATAAATGACACAAGATATGATTCAGGACTCCAGCACTGCAGGTGGCTGTAAAATCACCAATATTAGCTTTAGGCTTTTTAAAAACACTAAGAAATAAGAAAATGGACTACTTCAAAATGGAAATAGAACGGGCAGCATTACCGAGGCTGTCACAGACACCTTTATAGGACAGATACAAAGATGACTCCTCTAATTAACTCTATGGTCTCTCCCCTGTTGGTTGGCATCAGTCTAAGTGGCGCCGCCTGGTGGCCGAGGGAGAGAGCTGCCAGGACATGTTCAGTCACATCAGCCTGATGACTCTGGACAGTCTGCTCAGATGTACCTTCAGCTACAACAGCAACTGCCAAGAGTGAGTAGTCTATGTTTAATATGACCAGAGTCCAGTAACCTTGTACCTCTGATACTGAGACCAGAGTCCAGTAACCTTGTACCTCTGATACTGAGACCAGAGTCCAGTAACCTTGTACCTCTGATACTGAGACCAGAGTCCAGTAACCTTGTACCTCTGATACTCAGACCAGAGTCCAGTAACCTTGTACCTCTGATACTGACTGAGACCAGAGTCCAGTAACCTTGTACCTCTGATACTGAGACCAGAGTCCAGTAACCTTGTACCTCTGATACTGAGACCAGAGTCCAGTAACCTTGTACCTCTGATACTGAGACCAGAGTCCAGTAACCTTGTACCTCTGATACTGAGACCAGAGTCCAGTAACCTTGTACCTCTGATACTGACTGAGACCAGAGTCCAGTAACCTTGTACCTCTGATACTGACTGATACCAGAGTCCAGTAACCTTGTACCTCTGATACTGACTGAGACCAGAGTCCAGTAACCTTGTACCTCTGATACTGAGACCAGAGTCCAGTAACCTTGTACCTCTGATACTGAGACCAGAGTCCAGTAACCTTGTACCTCTGATACTGAGACCAGAGTCCAGTAACCTTGTACCTCAGATACTGACTGAGACCAGAGTCCAGTAACCTTGTACCTCTGATACTGACTGAGACCAGAGTCCAGTAACCTTGTACCTCTGATACTGACTGAGACCAGAGTCCAGTAACCTTGTACCTCTGATACTGACTGAGACCAGAGTCCAGTAAATTTGTACCTCTGATACTGAGACCAGAGTCCAGTAACCTTGTACCTCTGATACTGAGACCAGAGTCCAGTAACCTTGTACCTCTGATACTGAGACCAGAGTCCAGTAACCTTGTACCTCTGATACTGAGACCAGAGTCCAGTAACCTTGTACCTCTGATACTGAGACCAGAGTCCAGTAACCTTGTACCTCTGATACTGACTGAGACCAGAGTCCAGTAACCTTGTACCTCCGATACTGAGACCAGAGTCCAGTAACCTTGTACCTCTGAAACTGAGACCAGAGTCCAGTAACCTTGTACCTCTGATACTGAGACCAGAGTCCAGTAACCTTGTACCTCTGATACTGACTGAGACCAGAGTCCAGTAACCTTGTACCTCTGATACTGAGACCAGAGTCCAGTAACCTTGTACCTCTGATACTGACTGAGACCAGAGTCCAGTAACCTTGTACCTCTGATACTGAGACCAGAGTCCAGTAACCTTGTACCTCTGATACTGACTGAGACCAGAGTCCAGTAACCTTGTACCTCTGATACTGAGACCAGAGTCCAGTAACCTTGTACCTCTGATACTGACTGAGACCAGAGTCCAGTAACCTTGTACCTCTGATACTGAGACCAGAGTCCAGTAACCTTGTACCTCTGATACTGAGACCAGAGTCCAGTAACCTTGTACCTCTGATACTGAGACCAGAGTCCAGTAACCTTGTACCTCTGATACTCAGACCAGAGTCCAGTAACCTTGTACCTCTGATACTGACTGAGACCAGAGTCCAGTAACCTTGTACCTCTGATACTCAGACCAGAGTCCAGTAACCTTGTACCTCTGATACTCAGACCAGAGTCCAGTAACCTTGTACCTCTGATACTGACTGAGACCAGAGTCCAGTAACCTTGTACCTCTGATACTCAGACCAGAGTCCAGTAACCTTGTACCTCTGATACTCAGACCAGAGTCCAGTAACCTTGTACCTCTGATACTGACTGAGACCAGAGTCCAGTAACCTTGTACCTCTGATACTGACTGAGACCAGAGTCCAGTAACCTTGTACCTCTGATACTGACTGAGACCAGAGTCCAGTAACCTTGTACCTCTGATACTGAGACCAGAGTCCAGTAACCTTGTACCTCTGATACTGAGACCAGAGTCCAGTAACCTTGTACCTCTGATACTGAGACCAGAGTCCAGTAACCTTGTACCTCTGATACTGACTGAGACCAGAGTCCAGTAACCTTATACCTCTGATACTGACTGAGACCAGAGTCCAGTAACCTTGTACCTCTGATACTGACTGAGACCAGAGTCCAGTAACCTTGTACCTCTGATACTGAGACCAGAGTCCAGTAACCTTGTACCTCTGATACTGAGACCAGAGTCCAGTAACCTTGTACCTCTGATACTGAGACCAGAGTCCAGTAACCTTGTACCTCTGATACTGAGACCAGAGTCCAGTAACCTTGTACCTCTGATACTGAGACCAGAGTCCAGTAACCTTGTACCTCTGATACTGAGACCAGAGTCCAGTAACCTTGTACCTCTGATACTGAGACCAGAGTCCAGTAACCTTGTACCTCTGATACTGAGACCAGAGTCCAGTAACCTTGTACCTCTGATACTGACTGAGACCAGAGTCCAGTAACCTTGTACCTCTGATACTGAGACCAGAGTCCAGTAACCTTGTACCTCTGATACTGACTGAGACCAGAGTCCAGTAACCTTGTACCTCTGATACTGACTGAGACCAGAGTCCAGTAACCTTGTACCTCTGATACTGAGACCAGAGTCCAGTAACCTTGTACCTCTGATACTGACTGAGACCAGAGTCCAGTAACCTTGTACCTCTGATACTGACTGAGACCAGAGTCCAGTAACCTTGTACCTCTGATACTGAGACCAGAGTCCAGTAACCTTGTACCTCTGATACTGAGACCAGAGTCCAGTAACCTTGTACCTCTGATACTGACTGAGACCAGAGTCCAGTAACCTTGTACCTCTGATACTGACTGAGACCAGAGTCCAGTAACCTTGTACCTCCGATACTGAGACCAGAGTCCAGTAACCTTGTACCTCTGATACTGAGACCAGAGTCCAGTAACCTTGTACCTCTGATACTGAGACCAGAGTCCAGTAACCTTGTACCTCTGATACTGACTGAGACCAGAGTCCAGTAACCTTGTACCTCTGATACTGACTGAGACCAGAGTCCAGTAACCTTGTACCTCTGATACTGAGACCAGAGTCCAGTAACCTTGTACCTCTGATACTGACTGAGACCAGAGTCCAGTAACCTTGTACCTCTGATACTGAGACCAGAGTCCAGTAACCTTGTACCTCTGATACTGACTGAGACCAGAGTCCAGTAACCTTGTACCTCTGATACTGAGACCAGAGTCCAGTAACCTTGTACCTCTGATACTGACTGAGACCAGAGTCCAGTAACCTTGTACCTCTGATACTGACTGAGACCAGAGTCCAGTAACCTTGTACCTCTGATACTGAGACCAGAGTCCAGTAACCTTGTACCTCTGATACTGAGACCAGAGTCCAGTAACCTTGTACCTCTGATACTGAGACCAGAGTCCAGTAACCTTGTACCTCTGATACTGAGACCAGAGTCCAGTAACCTTGTACCTCTGATACTGAGACCAGAGTCCAGTAACCTTGTACCTCTGATACTGAGACCAGAGTCCAGTAACCTTGTACCTCTGATACTGAGACCAGAGTCCAGTAACCTTGTACCTCTGATACTGAGACCAGAGTCCAGTAACCTTGTACCTCTGATACTGAGACCAGAGTCCAGTAACCTTGTACCTCTGATACTGAGACCAGAGTCCAGTAACCTTGTACCTCTGATACTGAGACCAGAGTCCAGTAACCTTGTACCTCTGATACTGAGACCAGAGTCCAGTAACTTTGTACCTCTGATACTGAGACCAGAGTCCAGTAACCTTGTACCTCTGATACTGAGACCAGAGTCCAGTAACCTTGTACCTCTGATACTGAGACCAGAGTCCAGTAACCTTGTACCTCTGATACTGAGACCAGAGTCCAGTAACCTTGTACCTCTGATACTGAGACCAGAGTCCAGTAACCTTGTACCTCTGATACTGAGACCAGAGTCCAGTAACCTTGTACCTCTGATACTGACTGAGACCAGAGTCCAGTAACCTTGTACCTCTGATACTGACTGAGACCAGAGTCCAGTAACCTTGTACCTCTGATACTGACTGAGACCAGAGTCCAGTAACCTTGTACCTCTGATACTGAGACCAGAGTCCAGTAACCTTGTACCTCTGATACTGACTGAGACCAGAGTCCAGTAACCTTGTACCTCCGATACTGAGACCAGAGTCCAGTAACCTTGTACCTCTGATACTGAGACCAGAGTCCAGTAACCTTGTACCTCTGATACTGAGACCAGAGTCCAGTAACCTTGTACCTCTGATACTGACTGAGACCAGAGTCCAGTAACCTTGTACCTCTGATACTGAGACCAGAGTCCAGTAACCTTGTACCTCTGATACTGACTGAGACCAGAGTCCAGTAACCTTGTACCTCTGATACTGAGACCAGAGTCCAGTAACCTTGTACCTCTGATACTGACTGAGACCAGAGTCCAGTAACCTTGTACCTCTGATACTGAGACCAGAGTCCAGTAACCTTGTACCTCTGATACTGACTGAGACCAGAGTCCAGTAACCTTGTACCTCTGATACTGAGACCAGAGTCCAGTAACCTTGTACCTCTGATACTGACTGAGACCAGAGTCCAGTAACCTTGTACCTCTGATACTGAGACCAGAGTCCAGTAACCTTGTACCTCTGATACTGACTGAGACCAGAGTCCAGTAACCTTGTACCTCTGATACTGAGACCAGAGTCCAGTAACCTTGTACCTCTGATACTGAGACCAGAGTCCAGTAACCTTGTACCTCTGATACTGACTGAGACCAGAGTCCAGTAACCTTGTACCTCTGATACTGAGACCAGAGTCCAGTAACCTTGTACCTCTGATACTGAGACCAGAGTCCAGTAACCTTGTACCTCTGATACTGAGACCAGAGTCCAGTAACCTTGTACCTCTGATACTGAGACCAGAGTCCAGTAACCTTGTACCTCTGATACTGAGACCAGAGTCCAGTAACCTTGTACCTCTGATACTGAGACCAGAGTCCAGTAACCTTGTACCTCTGATACTGAGACCAGAGTCCAGTAACCTTGTACCTCTGATACTGAGACCAGAGTCCAGTAACCTTGTACCTCTGATACTGAGACCAGAGTCCAGTAACCTTGTACCTCTGATACTGAGACCAGAGTCCAGTAACCTTGTACCTCTGATACTGAGACCAGAGTCCAGTAACCTTGTACCTCTGATACTGAGACCAGAGTCCAGTAACTTTGTACCTCTGATACTGAGACCAGAGTCCAGTAACCTTGTACCTCTGATACTGAGACCAGAGTCCAGTAACCTTGTACCTCTGATACTGAGACCAGAGTCCAGTAACCTTGTACCTCTGATACTGAGACCAGAGTCCAGTAACCTTGTACCTCTGATACTGAGACCAGAGTCCAGTAACCTTGTACCTCTGATACTGAGACCAGAGTCCAGTAACCTTGTACCTCTGATACTGACTGAGACCAGAGTCCAGTAACCTTGTACCTCTGATACTGACTGAGACCAGAGTCCAGTAACCTTGTACCTCTGATACTGACTGAGACCAGAGTCCAGTAACCTTGTACCTCTGATACTGAGACCAGAGTCCAGTAACCTTGTACCTCTGATACTGACTGAGACCAGAGTCCAGTAACCTTGTACCTCCGATACTGAGACCAGAGTCCAGTAACCTTGTACCTCTGATACTGAGACCAGAGTCCAGTAACCTTGTACCTCTGATACTGAGACCAGAGTCCAGTAACCTTGTACCTCTGATACTGACTGAGACCAGAGTCCAGTAACCTTGTACCTCTGATACTGAGACCAGAGTCCAGTAACCTTGTACCTCTGATACTGACTGAGACCAGAGTCCAGTAACCTTGTACCTCTGATACTGAGACCAGAGTCCAGTAACCTTGTACCTCTGATACTGACTGAGACCAGAGTCCAGTAACCTTGTACCTCTGATACTGAGACCAGAGTCCAGTAACCTTGTACCTCTGATACTGACTGAGACCAGAGTCCAGTAACCTTGTACCTCTGATACTGAGACCAGAGTCCAGTAACCTTGTACCTCTGATACTGACTGAGACCAGAGTCCAGTAACCTTGTACCTCTGATACTGAGACCAGAGTCCAGTAACCTTGTACCTCTGATACTGACTGAGACCAGAGTCCAGTAACCTTGTACCTCTGATACTGAGACCAGAGTCCAGTAACCTTGTACCTCTGATACTGAGACCAGAGTCCAGTAACCTTGTACCTCTGATACTGACTGAGACCAGAGTCCAGTAACCTTGTACCTCTGATACTGACTGAGACCAGAGTCCAGTAACCTTGTACCTCTGATACTGAGACCAGAGTCCAGTAACCTTCTACCTCTGATACTGAGACCAGAGTCCAGTAACCTTGTACCTCTGATACTGAGACCAGAGTCCAGTAACCTTGTACCTCTGATACTGACTGAGACCAGAGTCCAGTAACCTTGTACCTCTGATACTGAGACCAGAGTCCAGTAACCTTGTACCTCTGATACTGACTGAGACCAGAGTCCAGTAACCTTGTACCTCTGATACTGACTGAGACCAGAGTCCAGTAACCTTGTACCTCTGATACTGACTGAGACCAGAGTCCAGTAACCTTGTACCTCTGATACTGACTGAGACCAGAGTCCAGTAACCTTGTACCTCTGATACTGAGACCAGAGTCCAGTAACCTTGTACCTCTGATACTGAGACCAGAGTCCAGTAACCTTGTACCTCTGATACTGACTGAGACAAGAGTCCAGTAACCTTGTACCTCTGATACTGAGACCAGAGTCCAGTAACCTTGTACCTCTGATACTGACTGAGACCAGAGTCCAGTAACCTTGTACCTCTGATACTGAGACCAGAGTCCAGTAACCTTGTACCTCTGATACTGACTGAGACAAGAGCCCAGTAACCTTGTACCTCTGATACTGACTGAGACCAGAGTCCAGTAACCTTGTACCTCTGATACTGAGACCAGAGTCCAGTAACCTTGTACCTCTGATACTGAGACCAGAGTCCAGTAACCTTGTACCTCTGATACTGACTGAGACCAGAGTCCAGTAACCTTGTACCTCTGATACTGAGACCAGAGTCCAGTAACCTTGTACCTCTGATACTGAGACCAGAGTCCAGTAACCTTGTACCTCTGATACTGAGACCAGAGTCCAGTAACCTTGTACCTCTGATACTGAGACCAGAGTCCAGTAACCTTGTACCTCTGATACTGAGACCAGAGTCCAGTAACCTTGTACCTCTGATACTGAGACCAGAGTCCAGTAACCTTGTACCTCTGATACTGAGACCAGAGTCCAGTAACCTTGTACCTCTGATACTGAGACCAGAGTCTAGTAACCTTGTACCTCTGATACTGACTGAGACCAGAGTCCAGTAACCTTGTACCTCTGATACTGAGACCAGAGTCCAGTAACCTTGTACCTCTGATACTGAGACCAGAGTCCAGTAACCTTGTACCTCTGATACTGAGACCAGAGTCCAGTAACCTTGTACCTCTGATACTGAGACCAGAGTCCAGTAACCTTGTACCTCTGATACTGAGATCAGAGTCCAGTAACCTTGTACCTCTGATACTGAGACCAGAGTCCAGTAACCTTGTACCTCTGATACTGAGACCAGAGTCCAGTAACCTTGTACCTCTGATACTGACTGAGACCAGAGTCCAGTAACCTTGTACCTCTGATACTGAAACCAGAGTCCAGTAACCTTGTACCTCTGATACTGAGACCAGAGTCCAGTAACCTTGTACCTCTGATACTGAGACCAGAGTCCAGTAACCTTGTACCTCTGATACTGAGACCAGAGTCCAGTAACCTTGTACCTCTGATACTGACTGAGACCAGAGTCCAGTAACCTTGTACCTCTGATACTGAGACCAGAGTCCAGTAACTTTGTACCTCTGATACTGAGACCAGAGTCCAGTAACTTTGTACCTCTGATACTGAGACCAGAGTCCAGTAACCTTGTACCTCTGATACTGAGACCAGAGTCCAGTAACCTTGTACCTCTGATACTGAGACCAGAGTCCAGTAACCTTGTACCTCTGATACTGAGACCAGAGTCCAGTAACCTTGTACCTCTGATACTGAGACCAGAGTCCAGTAACCTTGTACCTCTGATACTGAGACCAGAGTCCAGTAACCTTGTACCTCTGATACTGAGACCAGAGTCCAGTAACCTTGTACCTCTGATACTGAGACCAGAGTCCAGTAACCTTGTACCTCTGATACTGACTGAGACCAGAGTCCAGTAACCTTGTACCTCTGATACTGACTGAGACCAGAGTCCAGTAACCTTGTACCTCTGATACTGACTGAGACCAGAGTCCAGTAACCTTGTACCTCTGATACTGACTGAGACCAGAGTCCAGTAACCTTGTACCTCTGATACTGACTGAGACCAGAGTCCAGTAACCTTGTACCTCTGATACTGACTGAGACCAGAGTCCAGTAACCTTGTACCTCTGATACTGACTGAGACCAGAGTCCAGTAACCTTGTACCTCTGATACTGACTGAGACCAGAGTCCAGTAACCTTGTACCTCTGATACTGAGACCAGAGTCCAGTAACCTTGTACCTCTGATACTGACTGAGACAAGAGTCCAGTAACCTTGTACCTCTGATACTGAGACCAGAGTCCAGTAACCTTGTACCTCTGATACTGACTGAGACCAGAGTCCAGTAACCTTGTACCTCTGATACTGAGACCAGAGTCCAGTAACCTTGTACCTCTGATACTGACTGAGACAAGAGCCCAGTAACCTTGTACCTCTGATACTGACTGAGACCAGAGTCCAGTAACCTTGTACCTCTGATACTGAGACCAGAGTCCAGTAACCTTGTACCTCTGATACTGAGACCAGAGTCCAGTAACCTTGTACCTCTGATACTGACTGAGACCAGAGTCCAGTAACCTTGTACCTCTGATACTGAGACCAGAGTCCAGTAACCTTGTACCTCTGATACTGAGACCAGAGTCCAGTAACCTTGTACCTCTGATACTGAGACCAGAGTCCAGTAACCTTGTACCTCTGATACTGAGACCAGAGTCCAGTAACCTTGTACCTCTGATACTGAGACCAGAGTCCAGTAACCTTGTACCTCTGATACTGAGACCAGAGTCCAGTAACCTTTACCTCTGATACTGAGACCAGAGTCCAGTAACCTTGTACCTCTGATACTGAGACCAGAGTCTAGTAACCTTGTACCTCTGATACTGACTGACCTCCTTCCAGTAACCTTGACCAGAGTCCAGTAACCTTGTACCTCTGATACTGAGACCAGAGTCCAGTAACCTTGTACCTCTGATACTGAGACCAGAGTCCAGTAACCTTGTACCTCTGATACTGAGACCAGAGTCCAGTAACCTTGTACCTCTGATACTGAGACCAGAGTCCAGTAACCTTGTACCTCTGATACTGAGACCAGAGTCCAGTAACCTTGTACCTCTGATACTGAGACCAGAGTCCAGTAACCTTGTACCTCTGATACTGAGACCAGAGTCCAGTAACCTTGTACCTCTGATACTGAGACCAGAGTCCAGTAACCTTGTACCTCTGATACTGAGACCAGAGTCCAGTAACCTTGTACCTCTGATACTGAGACCAGAGTCCAGTAACCTTGTACCTCTGATAGTGAGACCAGAGTCCAGTAACCTTGTACCTCTGATACTGAGACCAGAGTCCAGTAACCTTGTACCTCTGATACTGAGACCAGAGTCCAGTAACCTTGTACCTCTGATACTGAGACCAGAGTCCAGTAACCTTGTACCTCTGATACTGACTGAGACCAGAGTCCAGTAACCTTGTACCTCTGATACTGAGACCAGAGTCCAGTAACTTTGTACCTCTGATACTGAGACCAGAGTCCAGTAACCTTGTACCTCTGATACTGAGACCAGAGTCCAGTAACCTTGTACCTCTGATACTGAGACCAGAGTCCAGTAACCTTGTACCTCTGATTTTGAGACCAGAGTCCAGTAACCTTGTACCTCTGATACTGACTGAGACCAGAGTCCAGTAACCTTGTACCTCTGATACTGACTGAGACCAGAGTCCAGTAACCTTGTACCTCTGATACTGAGACCAGAGTCCAGTAACCTTGTACCTCTGATACTGAGACCAGAGTCCAGTAACCTTGTACCTCTGATACTGAGACCAGAGTCCAGTAACCTTGTACCTCTGATACTGACTGAGACCAGAGTCCAGTAACCTTGTACCTCTGATACTGAGACCAGAGTCCAGTAACCTTGTACCTCTGATACTGACTGAGACCAGAGTCCAGTAACCTTGTACCTCTGATACTGAGACCAGAGTCCAGTAACCTTGTACCTCTGATACTGAGACCAGAGTCCAGTAACCTTGTACCTCTGATACTGACTGAGACCAGAGTCCAGTAACCTTGTACCTCTGATACTGAGACCAGAGTCCAGTAACCTTGTACCTCTGATACTGAGACCAGAGTCCAGTAACCTTCTACCTCTGATACTGAGACCAGAGTCCAGTAACCTTGTACCTCTGATACTGAGACCAGAGTCCAGTAACCTTGTACCTCTGATACTGAGACCAGAGTCCAGTAACCTTGTACCTCTGATACTGAGACCAGAGTCCAGTAACCTTGTACCTCTGATACTGAGACCAGAGTCCAGTAACCTTGTACCTCTGATACTGAGACCAGAGTCCAGTAACCTTGTACCTCTGATACTGACTGAGACCAGAGTCCAGTAACCTTGTACCTCTGATACTGAGACCAGAGTCCAGTAACCTTGTACCTCTGATACTGAGACCAGAGTCCAGTAACCTTGTACCTCTGATACTGAGACCAGAGTCCAGTAACCTTGTACCTCTGATACTGAGACCAGAGTCCAGTAACCTTGTACCTCTGATACTGAGATCAGAGTCCAGTAACCTTGTACCTCTGATACTGAGACCAGAGTCCAGTAACCTTGTACCTCTGATACTGAGACCAGAGTCCAGTAACCTTGTACCTCTGATACTGACTGAGACCAGAGTCCAGTAACCTTGTACCTCTGATACTGAAACCAGAGTCCAGTAACCTTGTACCTCTGATACTGAGACCAGAGTCCAGTAACCTTGTACCTCTGATACTGAGACCAGAGTCCAGTAACCTTGTACCTCTGATACTGAGACCAGAGTCCAGTAACCTTGTACCTCTGATACTGACTGAGACCAGAGTCCAGTAACCTTGTACCTCTGATACTGAGACCAGAGTCCAGTAACTTTGTACCTCTGATACTGAGACCAGAGTCCAGTAACTTTGTACTGAGACCAGAGTCCAGTAACCTCTGATACTGAGACCAGAGTCCAGTAACCTTGTACCTCTGATACTGAGACCAGAGTCCAGTAACCTTGTACCTCTGATACTGAGACCAGAGTCCAGTAACCTTGTACCTCTGATACTGAGACCAGAGTCCAGTAACCTTGTACCTCTGATACTGAGACCAGAGTCCAGTAACCTTGTACCTCTGATACTGAGACCAGAGTCCAGTAACCTTGTACCTCTGATACTGAGACCAGAGTCCAGTAACCTTGTACCTCTGATACTGAGACCAGAGTCCAGTAACCTTGTACCTCTGATACTGACTGAGACCAGAGTCCAGTAACCTTGTACCTCTGATACTGACTGAGACCAGAGTCCAGTAACCTTGTACCTCTGATACTGACTGAGACCAGAGTCCAGTAACCTTGTACCTCTGATACTGACTGAGACCAGAGTCCAGTAACCTTGTACCTCTGATACTGACTGAGACCAGAGTCCAGTAACCTTGTACCTCTGATACTGACTGAGACCAGAGTCCAGTAACCTTGTACCTCTGATACTGACTGAGACCAGAGTCCAGTAACCTTGTACCTCTGATACTGAGACCAGAGTCCAGTAACCTTGTACCTCTGATACTGACTGAGACAAGAGTCCAGTAACCTTGTACCTCTGATACTGAGACCAGAGTCCAGTAACCTTGTACCTCTGATACTGACTGAGACCAGAGTCCAGTAACCTTGTACCTCTGATACTGAGACCAGAGTCCAGTAACCTTGTACCTCTGATACTGACTGAGACAAGAGCCCAGTAACCTTGTACCTCTGATACTGACTGAGACCAGAGTCCAGTAACCTTGTACCTCTGATACTGAGACCAGAGTCCAGTAACCTTGTACCTCTGATACTGAGACCAGAGTCCAGTAACCTTGTACCTCTGATACTGACTGAGACCAGAGTCCAGTAACCTTGTACCTCTGATACTGAGACCAGAGTCCAGTAACCTTGTACCTCTGATACTGAGACCAGAGTCCAGTAACCTTGTACCTCTGATACTGAGACCAGAGTCCAGTAACCTTGTACCTCTGATACTGAGACCAGAGTCCAGTAACCTTGTACCTCTGATACTGAGACCAGAGTCCAGTAACCTTGTACCTCTGATACTGAGACCAGAGTCCAGTAACCTTTACCTCTGATACTGAGACCAGAGTCCAGTAACCTTGTACCTCTGATACTGAGACCAGAGTCTAGTAACCTTGTACCTCTGATACTGACTGAGACCAGAGTCCAGTAACCTTGTACCTCTGATACTGAGACCAGAGTCCAGTAACCTTGTACCTCTGATACTGAGACCAGAGTCCAGTAACCTTGTACCTCTGATACTGAGACCAGAGTCCAGTAACCTTGTACCTCTGATACTGAGACCAGAGTCCAGTAACCTTGTACCTCTGATACTGAGACCAGAGTCCAGTAACCTTGTACCTCTGATACTGAGACCAGAGTCCAGTAACCTTGTACCTCTGATACTGAGACCAGAGTCCAGTAACCTTGTACCTCTGATACTGAGACCAGAGTCCAGTAACCTTGTACCTCTGATACTGAGACCAGAGTCCAGTAACCTTGTACCTCTGATACTGAGACCAGAGTCCAGTAACCTTGTACCTCTGATACTGACTGAGACCAGAGTCCAGTAACCTTGTACCTCTGATACTGAGACCAGAGTCCAGTAACCTTGTACCTCTGATACTGAGACCAGAGTCCAGTAACCTTGTACCTCTGATACTGAGACCAGAGTCCAGTAACCTTGTACCTCTGATACTGACTGAGACCAGAGTCCAGTAACCTTGTACCTCTGATACTGAGACCAGAGTCCAGTAACCTTGTACCTCTGATACTGAGACCAGAGTCCAGTAACCTTGTACCTCTGATACTGAGACCAGAGTCCAGTAACCTTGTACCTCTGATACTGAGACCAGAGTCCAGTAACCTTGTACCTCTGATTTTGAGACCAGAGTCCAGTAACCTTGTACCTCTGATACTGACTGAGACCAGAGTCCAGTAACCTTGTACCTCTGATACTGACTGAGACCAGAGTCCAGTAACCTTGTACCTCTGATACTGAGACCAGAGTCCAGTAACCTTGTACCTCTGATACTGAGACCAGAGTCCAGTAACCTTGTACCTCTGATACTGAGACCAGAGTCCAGTAACCTTGTACCTCTGATACTGACTGAGACCAGAGTCCAGTAACCTTGTACCTCTGATACTGAGACCAGAGTCCAGTAACCTTGTACCTCTGATACTGACTGAGACCAGAGTCCAGTAACCTTGTACCTCTGATACTGAGACCAGAGTCCAGTAACCTTGTACCTCTGATACTGAGACCAGAGTCCAGTAACCTTGTACCTCTGATACTGACTGAGACCAGAGTCCAGTAACCTTGTACCTCTGATACTGAGACCAGAGTCCAGTAACCTTGTACCTCTGATACTGAGACCAGAGTCCAGTAACCTTCTACCTCTGATACTGAGACCAGAGTCCAGTAACCTTGTACCTCTGATACTGAGACCAGAGTCCAGTAACCTTGTACCTCTGATACTGAGACCAGAGTCCAGTAACCTTGTACCTCTGATACTGAGACCAGAGTCCAGTAACCTTGTACCTCTGATACTGAGACCAGAGTCCAGTAACCTTGTACCTCTGATACTGACTGAGACCAGAGTCCAGTAACCTTGTACCTCTGATACTGAGACCAGAGTCCAGTAACCTTGTACCTCCTCTGAGACCAGAGATACTTGACTGAGACCAGAGTCCAGTAACCTTGTACCTCTGATACTGAGACCAGAGTCCAGTAACCTTGTACCTCTGATACTGAGACCAGAGTCCAGTAACCTTGTACCTCCTCTGATACTGACTGAGACCAGAGTCCAGTAACCTTGTACCTCTGATACTGAGACCAGAGTCCAGTAACAGAGTCTTGTACCTCTGATACTGACTGAGACCAGAGTCCAGTAACCTTGTACCTCTGATACTGAGACCAGAGTCCAGTAACCTTGTACCTCTGATACTGACTGAGACCAGAGTCCAGTAACCTTGTACCTTGTACCTCTGATACTGAGACCAGAGTCCAGTAACCTTGTACCTCTGATACTGAGACCAGAGTCCAGTAACCTTGTACCTCTGATACTGAGACCAGAGTCCAGTAACCTGAGACAAGAGTCCAGAGTCCAGTAACCTTGTACCTCTGATACTGAGACCAGAGTCCAGTAACCTTGTACCTCTGATACTGACTGAGACCAGAGTCCAGTAACCTTGTACCTCTGATACTGAGACCAGAGTCCAGTAACCTTGTACCTCTGATACTGACTGAGACAAGAGCCCAGTAACCTTGTACCTCTGATACTGACTGAGACCAGAGTCCAGTAACCTTGTACCTCTGATACTGAGACCAGAGTCCAGTAACCTTGTACCTCTGATACTGAGACCAGAGTCCAGTAACCTTGTACCTCTGATACTGACTGAGACCAGAGTCCAGTAACCTTGTACCTCTGATACTGAGACCAGAGTCCAGTAACCTTGTACCTCTGATACTGAGACCAGAGTCCAGTAACCTTGTACCTCTGATACTGAGACCAGAGTCCAGTAACCTTGTACCTCTGATACTGAGACCAGAGTCCAGTAACCTTGTACCTCTGATACTGAGACCAGAGTCCAGTAACCTTGTACCTCTGATACTGAGACCAGAGTCCAGTAACCTTGTACCTCTGATACTGAGACCAGAGTCCAGTAACCTTGTACCTCTGATACTGAGACCAGAGTCTAGTAACCTTGTACCTCTGATACTGACTGAGACCAGAGTCCAGTAACCTTGTACCTCTGATACTGAGACCAGAGTCCAGTAACCTTGTACCTCTGATACTGAGACCAGAGTCCAGTAACCTTGTACCTCTGATACTGAGACCAGAGTCCAGTAACCTTGTACCTCTGATACTGAGACCAGAGTCCAGTAACCTTGTACCTCTGATACTGAAACCAGAGTCCAGTAACCTTGTACCTCTGATACTGAGACCAGAGTCCAGTAACCTTGTACCTCTGATACTGACTGAGACCAGAGTCCAGTAACCTTGTACCTCTGATACTGAGACCAGAGTCCAGTAACCTTGTACCTCTGATACTGACTGAGACCAGAGTCCAGTAACCTTGTACCTCTGATACTGAGACCAGAGTCCAGTAACCTTGTACCTCTGATACTGAGACCAGAGTCCAGTAACCTTGTACCTCTGATACTGACTGAGACCAGAGTCCAGTAACCTTGTACCTCTGATACTGAGACCAGAGTCCAGTAACCTTGTACCTCTGATACTGAGACCAGAGTCCAGTAACCTTGTACCTCTGATACTGAGACCAGAGTCCAGTAACCTTGTACCTCTGATACTGAGACCAGAGTCCAGTAACCTTGTACCTCTGATACTGAGACCAGAGTCCAGTAACCTTGTACCTCTGATACTGACTGAGACCAGAGTCCAGTAACCTTGTACCTCTGATACTGACAGAGACCAGAGTCCAGTAACCTTGTACCTCTGATACTGAGACCAGAGTCCAGTAACCTTGTACCTCTGATACTGAGACCAGAGTCCAGTAACCTTGTACCTCTGATACTGAGACCAGAGTCCAGTAACCTTGTACCTCTGATACTGACTGAGACCAGAGTCCAGTAACCTTGTACCTCTGATACTGAGACCAGAGTCCAGTAACCTTGTACCTCTGATACTGAGACCAGAGTCCAGTAACCTTGTACCTCTGATACTGAGACCAGAGTCCAGTAACCTTGTACCTCTGATACTGAGACCAGAGTCCAGTAACCTTGTACCTCTGATACTGAGACCAGAGTCCAGTAAACCTTGTACCTCTGATACTGAGACCAGAGTCCAGTAACCTTGTACCTCTGATACTGACTGAGACCAGAGTCCAGTAACCTTGTACCTCTGATACTGACTGAGACCAGAGTCCAGTAACCTTGTACCTCTGATACTGACTGAGACCAGAGTCCAGTAACCTTGTACCTCTGATACTGACTGAGACCAGAGTCCAGTAACCTTGTACCTCTGATACTGACTGAGACCAGAGTCCAGTAACCTTGTACCTCTGATACTGACTGAGACCAGAGTCCAGTAACCTTGTACCTCTGATACTGACTGAGACCAGAGTCCAGTAACCTTGTACCTCTGATACTGAGACCAGAGTCCAGTAACCTTGTACCTCTGATACTGACTGAGACAAGAGTCCAGTAACCTTGTACCTCTGATACTGAGACCAGAGTCCAGTAACCTTGTACCTCTGATACTGACTGAGACCAGAGTCCAGTAACCTTGTACCTCTGATACTGAGACCAGAGTCCAGTAACCTTGTACCTCTGATACTGACTGAGACAAGAGCCCAGTAACCTTGTACCTCTGATACTGACTGAGACCAGAGTCCAGTAACCTTGTACCTCTGATACTGAGACCAGAGTCCAGTAACCTTGTACCTCTGATACTGAGACCAGAGTCCAGTAACCTTGTACCTCTGATACTGACTGAGACCAGAGTCCAGTAACCTTGTACCTCTGATACTGAGACCAGAGTCCAGTAACCTTGTACCTCTGATACTGAGACCAGAGTCCAGTAACCTTGTACCTCTGATACTGAGACCAGAGTCCAGTAACCTTGTACCTCTGATACTGAGACCAGAGTCCAGTAACCTTGTACCTCTGATACTGAGACCAGAGTCCAGTAACCTTGTACCTCTGATACTGAGACCAGAGTCCAGTAACCTTTACCTCTGATACTGAGACCAGAGTCCAGTAACCTTGTACCTCTGATACTGAGACCAGAGTCTAGTAACCTTGTACCTCTGATACTGACTGAGACCAGAGTCCAGTAACCTTGTACCTCTGATACTGAGACCAGAGTCCAGTAACCTTGTACCTCTGATACTGAGACCAGAGTCCAGTAACCTTGTACCTCTGATACTGAGACCAGAGTCCAGTAACCTTGTACCTCTGATACTGAGACCAGAGTCCAGTAACCTTGTAACCTTGTACCTCTGATACTGAGACCAGAGTCCAGTAACCTTGTACCTCTGATACTGAGACCAGAGTCCAGTAACCTTGTACCTCTGATACTGAGACCAGAGTCCAGTAACCTTGTACCTCTGATACTGAGACCAGAGTCCAGTAACCTTGTACCTCTGATACTGAGACCAGAGTCCAGTAACCTTGTACCTCTGATACTGACTGAGACCAGAGTCCAGTAACCTTGTACCTCTGATACTGAGACCAGAGTCCAGTAACCTTGTACCTCTGATACTGAGACCAGAGTCCAGTAACCTTGTACCTCTGATACTGAGACCAGAGTCCAGTAACCTTGTACCTCTGATACTGACTGAGACCAGAGTCCAGTAACCTTGTACCTCTGATACTGAGACCAGAGTCCAGTAACTTTGTACCTCTGATACTGAGACCAGAGTCCAGTAACCTTGTACCTCTGATACTGAGACCAGAGTCCAGTAACCTTGTACCTCTGATACTGAGACCAGAGTCCAGTAACCTTGTACCTCTGATTTTGAGACCAGAGTCCAGTAACCTTGTACCTCTGATACTGACTGAGACCAGAGTCCAGTAACCTTGTACCTCTGATACTGACTGAGACCAGAGTCCAGTAACCTTGTACCTCTGATACTGAGACCAGAGTCCAGTAACCTTGTACCTCTGATACTGAGACCAGAGTCCAGTAACCTTGTACCTCTGATACTGAGACCAGAGTCCAGTAACCTTGTACCTCTGATACTGAGACCAGAGTCCAGTAACCTTGTACCTCTGATACTGAGACCAGAGTCCAGTAACCTTGTACCTCTGATACTGACTGAGACCAGAGTCCAGTAACCTTGTACCTCTGATACTGAGACCAGAGTCCAGTAACCTTGTACCTCTGATACTGAGACCAGAGTCCAGTAACCTTGTACCTCTGATACTGACTGAGACCAGAGTCCAGTAACCTTGTACCTCTGATACTGAGACCAGAGTCCAGTAACCTTGTACCTCTGATACTGAGACCAGAGTCCAGTAACCTTCTACCTCTGATACTGAGACCAGAGTCCAGTAACCTTGTACCTCTGATACTGAGACCAGAGTCCAGTAACCTTGTACCTCTGATACTGAGACCAGAGTCCAGTAACCTTGTACCTCTGATACTGAGACCAGAGTCCAGTAACCTTGTACCTCTGATACTGAGACCAGAGTCCAGTAACCTTGTACCTCTGATACTGACTGAGACCAGAGTCCAGTAACCTTGTACCTCTGATACTGATACTGAGACCAGAGTCCAGTAACCTTGTACCTCTGATACTGACTGAGACCAGAGTCCAGTAACCTTGTACCTCTGATACTGAGACCAGAGTCCAGTAACCTTGTACCTCTGATACTGAGACCAGAGTCCAGTAACCTTGTACCTCTGATACTGACTGAGACAAGAGTCCAGTAACCTTGTACCTCTGATACTGAGACCAGAGTCCAGTAACCTTGTACCTCTGATACTGACTGAGACCAGAGTCCAGTAACCTTGTACCTCTGATACTGAGACCAGAGTCCAGTAACCTTGTACCTCTGATACTGACTGAGACCAGAGTCCAGTAACCTTGTACCTCTGATACTGAGACCAGAGTCCAGTAACCTTGTACCTCTGATACTGAGACCAGAGTCCAGTAACCTTGTACCTCTGATACTGACTGAGACAAGAGTCCAGTAACCTTGTACCTCTGATACTGAGACCAGAGTCCAGTAACCTTGTACCTCTGATACTGACTGAGACCAGAGTCCAGTAACCTTGTACCTCTGATACTGAGACCAGAGTCCAGTAACCTTGTACCTCTGATACTGACTGAGACAAGAGCCCAGTAACCTTGTACCTCTGATACTGACTGAGACCAGAGTCCAGTAACCTTGTACCTCTGATACTGAGACCAGAGTCCAGTAACCTTGTACCTCTGATACTGAGACCAGAGTCCAGTAACCTTGTACCTCTGATACTGACTGAGACCAGAGTCCAGTAACCTTGTACCTCTGATACTGAGACCAGAGTCCAGTAACCTTGTACCTCTGATACTGAGACCAGAGTCCAGTAACCTTGTACCTCTGATACTGAGACCAGAGTCCAGTAACCTTGTACCTCTGATACTGAGACCAGAGTCCAGTAACCTTGTACCTCTGATACTGAGACCAGAGTCCAGTAACCTTGTACCTCTGATACTGAGACCAGAGTCCAGTAACCTTGTACCTCTGATACTGAGACCAGAGTCCAGTAACCTTGTACCTCTGATACTGAGACCAGAGTCTAGTAACCTTGTACCTCTGATACTGACTGAGACCAGAGTCCAGTAACCTTGTACCTCTGATACTGAGACCAGAGTCCAGTAACCTTGTACCTCTGATACTGAGACCAGAGTCCAGTAACCTTGTACCTCTGATACTGAGACCAGAGTCCAGTAACCTTGTACCTCTGATACTGAGACCAGAGTCCAGTAACCTTGTACCTCTGATACTGAAACCAGAGTCCAGTAACCTTGTACCTCTGATACTGAGACCAGAGTCCAGTAACCTTGTACCTCTGATACTGACTGAGACCAGAGTCCAGTAACCTTGTACCTCTGATACTGAGACCAGAGTCCAGTAACCTTGTACCTCTGATACTGACTGAGACCAGAGTCCAGTAACCTTGTACCTCTGATACTGAGACCAGAGTCCAGTAACCTTGTACCTCTGATACTGAGACCAGAGTCCAGTAACCTTGTACCTCTGATACTGACTGAGACCAGAGTCCAGTAACCTTGTACCTCTGATACTGAGACCAGAGTCCAGTAACTTTGTACCTCTGATACTGAGACCAGAGTCCAGTAACCTTGTACCTCTGATACTGAGACCAGAGTCCAGTAACCTTGTACCTCTGATACTGAGACCAGAGTCCAGTAACCTTGTACCTCTGATACTGAGACCAGAGTCCAGTAACCTTGTACCTCTGATACTGACTGAGACCAGAGTCCAGTAACCTTGTACCTCTGATACTGACTGAGACCAGAGTCCAGTAACCTTGTACCTCTGATACTGAGACCAGAGTCCAGTAACCTTGTACCTCTGATACTGAGACCAGAGTCCAGTAACCTTGTACCTCTGATACTGAGACCAGAGTCCAGTAACCTTGTACCTCTGATACTGACTGAGACCAGAGTCCAGTAACCTTGTACCTCTGATACTGAGACCAGAGTCCAGTAACCTTGTACCTCTGATACTGAGACCAGAGTCCAGTAACCTTGTACCTCTGATACTGAGACCAGAGTCCAGTAACCTTGTACCTCTGATACTGAGACCAGAGTCCAGTAACCTTGTACCTCTGATACTGACTGAGACCAGAGTCCAGTAACCTTGTACCTCTGATACTGAGACCAGAGTCCAGTAACTTTGTACCTCTGATACTGAGACCAGAGTCCAGTAACCTTGTACCTCTGATACTGAGACCAGAGTCCAGTAACCTTGTACCTCTGATACTGAGACCAGAGTCCAGTAACCTTGTACCTCTGATTTTGAGACCAGAGTCCAGTAACCTTGTACCTCTGATACTGACTGAGACCAGAGTCCAGTAACCTTGTACCTCTGATACTGACTGAGACCAGAGTCCAGTAACCTTGTACCTCTGATACTGAGACCAGAGTCCAGTAACCTTGTACCTCTGATACTGAGACCAGAGTCCAGTAACCTTGTACCTCTGATACTGAGACCAGAGTCCAGTAACCTTGTACCTCTGATACTGACTGAGACCAGAGTCCAGTAACCTTGTACCTCTGATACTGAGACCAGAGTCCAGTAACCTTGTACCTCTGATACTGAGATCAGAGTCCAGTAACCTTGTACCTCTGATACTGAGACCAGAGTCCAGTAACCTTGTACCTCTGATACTGACTGAGACCAGAGTCCAGTAACCTTGTACCTCTGATACTGAGACCAGAGTCCAGTAACCTTGTACCTCTGATACTGACTGAGACCAGAGTCCAGTAACCTTGTACCTCTGATACTGACTGAGACCAGAGTCCAGTAACCTTGTACCTCTGATACTGAGACCAGAGTCCAGTAACCTTGTACCTCTGATACTGACTGAGACCAGAGTCCAGTAACCTTGTACCTCTGATACTGAGACCAGAGTCCAGTAACCTTGTACCTCTGATACTGACTGAGACCAGAGTCCAGTAACCTTGTACCTCTGATACTGAGACCAGAGTCCAGTAACCTTGTACCTCTGATACTGACTGAGACCAGAGTCCAGTAACCTTGTACCTCTGATACTGAGACCAGAGTCCAGTAACCTTGTACCTCTGATACTGACTGAGACAAGAGTCCAGTAACCTTGTACCTCTGATACTGAGACCAGAGTCCAGTAACCTTGTACCTCTGATACTGACTGAGACCAGAGTCCAGTAACCTTGTACCTCTGATACTGAGACCAGAGTCCAGTAACCTTGTACCTCTGATACTGACTGAGACAAGAGCCCAGTAACCTTGTACCTCTGATACTGACTGAGACCAGAGTCCAGTAACCTTGTACCTCTGATACTGAGACCAGAGTCCAGTAACCTTGTACCTCTGATACTGAGACCAGAGTCCAGTAACCTTGTACCTCTGATACTGAGACCAGAGTCCAGTAACCTTGTACCTCTGATACTGAGACCAGAGTCCAGTAACCTTGTACCTCTGATACTGAGACCAGAGTCCAGTAACCTTGTACCTCTTGATACTGAGACCAGAGTCCAGTAACCTTGTACCTCTGATACTGAGACCAGAGTCCAGTAACCTTGTACCTCTGATACTGAGACCAGAGTCCAGTAACCTTGTACCTCTGATACTGAGACCAGAGTCCAGTAACCTTGTACCTCTGATACTGAGACCAGAGTCCAGTAACCTTGTACCTCTGATAATGACTGAGACCAGAGTCCAGTAACCTTGTACCTCTGATACTGAGACCAGAGTCCAGTAACCTTGTACCTCTGATACTGAGACCAGAGTCCAGTAACCTTGTACCTCTGATACTGAGACCAGAGTCCAGTAACCTTGTACCTCTGATACTGACTGAGACCAGAGTCCAGTAACCGTGTACCTCTGATACTGACTGAGACCAGAGTCCAGTAACCTTGTACCTCTGATACTGACTGAGACCAGAGTCCAGTAACCTTGTACCTCTGATACTGACTGAGACCAGAGTCCAGTAACCTTGTACCTCTGATACTGAGACCAGAGTCCAGTAACCTTGTACCTCTGATACTGAGACCAGAGTCCAGTAACCTTGTACCTCTGATACTGAGACCAGAGTCCAGTAACCTTGTACCTCTGATACTGAGACCAGAGTCCAGTAACCTTGTACCTCTGATACTGAGACCAGAGCCCAGTAACCTTCTACCTCTGATACTGACTGAGACAAGAGCCCAGTAACCATAGTCCCCTCTACCCTCCTCTATCTAACCCTGTCTCCACCCTCTCTCCTCTATGTAACCCTGTCTCCACCCTCCCTCCTCTATCTAACCCTGTCTCCATCCTCCCTCCTCTATGTAACCCTGTCTCCATACTCCCTCATCTATCTAACCCTGTCTCCTTCCTCCTCTATCTTACGCTGTCTCCTCCCTCCTCTACCTAACCCTGTCTCCTCCCTCCTCTATCTAACCATGTCTCCATCCTCCCTCCTCTATCTAACTCTGTCTCCATCCTCCCTCCTCTATCTAACTCTGTCTCCATCCTCCCTCCTCTATCTAACTCTGTCTCCATCCTCCCTCCTCTATCTAACTCTGTCTCCATCCTCCCTCCTCTATCTAACTCTGTCTCCATCCTCTATCTAACTCTGTCTCCATCCTCCCTCCTCTATCTAACTCTGTCTCCATCCTCCCTCCTCTATCTAACTCTGTCTCCATCCTCCCTCCTCTATCTAACTCTGTCTCCATCCTCCCTCCTCTATCTAACCCTGTCTCCATCCTCCTCTATCTAACCCTGTCTCCTCCCTCCTCTATCTAACCCTGTCTCCTCCCTCCTCTATCTAACCCTGTCTCCTCCCTCCTCTATCTAACCCGGTCTCCATCCTCCCTCCTCTATCTAACCCGGTCTCCATCCTCCCTCCTCTATCTAACCCGGTCTCCATCCTCCCTCCTCTATCTAACCCGGTCTCCATTCTCCCTCCTCTATCTAACCCGGTCTCCATTCTCCCTCCTCTATCTAACCCGGTCTCCATCCTCCCTCCTCTATCTAACCCGGTCTCCTCCCTCCTCTATCTAACCCGGTCTCCATCCTCCCTCCTCTATCTAACTCTGTCTCCATCCTCCCTCCTCTATCTAACTCTGTCTCCATCCTCCCTCCTCTATCTAACCCTGTCTCCATCCTCCCTCCTCTATCTAACTCTGTCTCCATCCTCCCTCCTCTATCTAACTCTGTCTCCATCCTCCCTCCTCTAACTAACTCTGTCTCCATCCTCCCTCCTCTAACTAACTCTGTCTCCATCCTCCCTCCTCTAACTAACTCTGTCTCCATCCTCCCTCCTCTAACTAACTCTGTCTCCATCCTCCCTCCTCTAACTAACTCTGTCTCCATCCTCCCTCCTCTAACTAACTCTGTCTCCATCCTCCCTCCTCTATCTAACTCGGTCTCCATCCTCTATCTAACCCGGTCTCCATCCTCCCTCCTCTATCTAACCCTGTCTCCAACCTCCCTCCTCTATCTAACCCTGTCTCCAACCCCCCTCCTCTATCTAACCCTGTCTCCAACCTCCCTCCTCTATCTAACCCTGTCTCCAACCTCCCTCCTCTATCTAACCCTGTCTCCATCCTCCCTCCTCTGTCTCCATCCTCCCTCCTCTAACTCTGTCTGATGGCTCCTTTCCTTTCGTCCAGGAGTTCCAGTGAGTACATTGCAGCCATTTTTGAGCTGAGTACCCTGGTGATTGAGCGGAGAGGACGTATCCTGCACCACTGGGACTGTCTGTACTGGAGGTCCCCAGAGGGACAGCGCTTCAAACAGGCCTGTAGTGTAGTACACGGGTAAGAAGATTGGCTGAACATTTCCCTGAAATTCAAAGGTTTTCCTGAAATTCCCTTTGGAAGATACCTGGAAGCTGAAAATCCAAGATTCCTCCAAACAGGATTTCTGGAATACTTTGGAATTTTCAGAAAGTAACTCAAGTTCTTACAACCCTATACACAGGTTCACCAGGACTGTTGTCCAGGAGCGCAGAGCACAGCTTCTCCACCGGGGGGAGCCAGAGAGCCACACTGACACCACAGGAGGGGAGGAGGAGAAGAAGAAGAAAAGAGTAGCAGATTTCATTGATTTGTTACTGCTGTCAAAGGATGAGGATGGTCATGGTCTCACAGATGAGGAGATAAAAGCAGAGGCAGACACTTTCATGTTTGGAGGTGATTCTCGAGTGTTCAGATCCACCATATCCTTTACTGTATTTACCCTGGCAGTATATCCTATCATAAACTACTGTATTTATCCTGGCAGTATATCCTATCATAAACTACTGTATTTATCCTGGCAGTATATCCTATCATAAACTACTGTATTTACCCTGGCAGTATATCCTATCATAAACTACTGTATTTACCCTGGCAGTATATTCTATCATAAACTACTGTATTTACCCTGGCAGTATATCCTATCATAAACTACTGTATTTACCCTGGCAGTATATTCTATCATAAACTACTGTATTTACCCTGGCAGTATATCCTATCATAAACTACTGTATTTACCCTGGCAGTATATTCTATCATAAACTACTGTATTTATCCTGGCAGTATATCCTATCATAAACTACTGTATTTATCCTGGCAGTATATCCTATCATAAACTACTGTATTTACCCTGGCAGTATATTCTATCATAAACTACTGTATTTATCCTGGCAGTATATCCTATCATAAACTACTGTATTTACCCTGGCAGTATATCCTATCATAAACTACTGTATTTACCCTGGCAGTATATTCTATCATAAACTACTGTATTTACCCTGGCAGTATACTCTATCATAAACCACGTTATTTGAGATTTGATTCTCTCTCAGGTCATGACACCACGGCCAGCGGGATCAGCTGGGTTCTGTATAACCTGTCTCAGCATCAGGACTACCAGGACCGCTGTAGAGCCGAGGTCAACGACCTGCTACAAGACCGAAAGACAGAGGACTTAGACTGGTCAGCACCTATCTGTCCGTCCGTCAGTCTGTCTGCTTGCCAGTCTGTCTTTGTTTCTGTCAGGGGGACGGGTCATACCACAGGGTGAGGGGAAGGGGACAGGTCCTACCACAGGGTGAGGGGAGGGGGACGGGTCATACCACAGGGTGAGGGGGACGGGTCATACCACAGGGTGAGGGGTCGGGGACGAATCATACCACAGGGTGAGGGGACGGGTCATACCACAGGGTGAGGGGAGGGGGACGGGTCATACCACAGGGTGAGGGGAGGGGACGGGTCATACCACAGGGTGAGGGGGACGGGTCATACCACAGGGCGAGGGGAGGTGGACGGGTCATACCACAGGGTGAGGGGAGGGGGACGTGTCATACCACAGGGCGAGGGGAGGGGGACGTGTCATACCACAGGGCGAGGGGAGGGGGACGGTTCATACCACAGTCCTTTCTCAAATAGGTCACATTTGTAATAATGAAAAGTTCCATCCTCTCTTCATCTCAACATGGCAGGAATGAGTTCTCATCGGTCTATCATATCGGTTATATGATACAAGGAGAAGATACCTCGTTGATAAGAGGAGTCTGGGGATCTCTGTGGGCCAAGACTCTCAAAACCACAGAGGATACCACGTTAATAAGAGTAGTCTGGGCATCTCTGTGGGCCAAGACACTCAAAACCACAGAGGATACCACTTTAATAAGAGTAGTCTGGGCATCTCTGTGGGCCAAGACACTCAAAACCACAGAGGATACCACTTTAATAAGAGGAGTCTGGGCATCTCTGTGGGCCAAGACACTCAAAACCACAGAGAGGATACCACTTTAATAAGAGGAGTCTGGGGATCTCTGTGGGCCAAGACACTCAAAACCGCAGAGATGATACCACGTTAATAAGAGGAGTCTTGGATCTCTGTGGGCAAAGACACTCAAAACCACAGAGGATACCACGTTAATAAGAGGAGTCTGGGGATCTCTGTGGGCCAAGACACTCAAAACCACAGAGAGGATACCACGTTAATAAGAGGAGTGTTGGGATCTCTGTAGGCCAAGACACTCAAAACCACAGAGAGGATACCACGTTAATAAGAGGAGTGTTGGGATCTCTGTGGGCCAAGACACTCAAAACCACAGAGAGGATACCACGTTAATAAGAGGAGTTTGGGGATCTCTGTGGGCTAAGACACTCAAAACCACAGAGAGGATACCACGTTAATAAGAGGAGTCTTGGATCTCTGTAGGCCAAGACACTCAAAACCACAGAGAGGATACCACGTTAATAAGAGGAGTCTTGGATCTCTGTAGGCCAAGACACTCAAAACCACAGAGAGGATACCACGTTAATAAGAGGAGTTTGGGGATCTCTGTGGGCCAAGACACTCAAAACCACAGAGAGGATACCACGTTAATAAGAGGAGTTTGGGGATCTCTGTGGGCCAAGACACTCAAAACCACAGAGAGGATACCACGTTAATAAGAGGAGTGTTGGGATCTCTGTGGGCTAAGACACTCAAAACCACAGAGAGGATACCACGTTAATAAGAGGAGTCTGGGGATCTCTGTGGGCCAAGACTCTCAAAACAGACCAGTCCTTTCTGTATGAGTGAATGATACATAAAAGAGTGACTGGTGTGTTGTGTTTCTGCAGGGAGGACCTGAGCAGCCTCCCCTTCACCACCATGTGTATTAAAGAGTCTCTGAGACTGCACTCCCCCGTGTCTGCTGTCACCAGACAATACACGAAGGACATGGCGGTGCCAGGTGGACGGGTCATACCACAGGGTGAGGGGACGGGTCATACCACAGGGTGTATTTGGGTATATTTGCATATTTAAATACATTAACAGAAAGGGGAGGAACATAGATGCAACCACCAAACACTTTCTCAGTCTCCCCTACCTGCTCTGTCTAGACTACCTGCTCTGTCCAGACTACCTGCTCTGTCTAGACTACCTGCTCTGTCCAGACAACCTGCTCTGTCCAGACTACCTGCTCTGTCTAGACTACCAGCTCTGTCTAGACTACCTGCTCTGTCTAGACTACCTGCTCTGTCCAGACTACCTGCTCTGTCTAGACTACCTGCTCTGTCCAGACTACCTGCTCTGTCCAGACTACCTGCTCTGTCTAGACTACCTGCTCTGTCTAGACTACCTGCTCTGTCCAGACTACCTGCTCTGTCTAGACTACCTGCTCTGTCCAGACTACCTGCTCTGTCTAGACTACCTGCTCTGTCCAGACTACCTGCTCTGTCCAGTCTACCTGCTCTGTCCAGACTACCTGCTCTGTCCAGACTACCTGCTCTGTCCAGACTACCTGCTCTGTCCAGACAACCTGCTCTGTCCAGACTACCTGCTCTGTCTAGACTACCTGCTCTGTCCAGACTACCTGCTCTGTCTAGACTACCTGCTCTGTCCAGACTACCTGCTCTGTCCAGACTACCTGCTCTGTCTAGACTACCTGCTCTGTCCAGACTACCTGCTCTGTCTAGACTACCTGCTCTGTCCAGACTACCTGCTCTGTCTAGACTACCTGCTCTGTCCAGACTACCTGCTCTGTCTAGACTACCTGCTCTGTCCAGACTACCTGCTCTGTCCAGACGACCTGCTCTGTCCAGACGACCTGCTCTGTCTACCCTACCTGCTCTGTCTAGATTACCTGCTCTGTCCAGACTACCTGCTCTGTCTAGACTACCTGCTCTGTCCAGACTACCTGCTCTATCTAGACTACCTGCTCTGTCCAGACTACCTGCTCTGTCCAGACTACCTGCTCTGTCTAGACTACCTGCTCTGTCCAGACTACCTGCTCTGTCTACCCTACCTGCTCTGTCTAGACTACCTGCTCTGTCTAGACTACCTGCTCTGTCCAGACTACCTGCTCTGTCTAGACTACCTGCTCTGTCTAGACTACCTGCTCTGTCCAGACTACCTGCTCTGTCCAGACTACCTGCTCTGTCCAGACTACCTGCTCTGTCTACCCGCTCTGTCTAGACTACCTGCTCTGTCTAGACTACCTGCTCTGTCCAGACTACCTGCTCTGTCTAGACTACCTGCTCTGTCCAGACTAACTGCTCTGTCTAGACTACCTGCTCTGTCCAGACTACCTGCTCTGTCTACCCTACCTGCTCTGTCTAGACTACCTGCTCTATCTAGACTACCTGCTCTGTCCAGACTACCTGCTCTGTCTAGACTACCTGCTCTGTCAAGACTACCTGCTCTGTCCAGACTACCTGCTCTGTCTACCCTACCTGCTCTGTCCAGACTACCTGCTCTGTCCAGACTACCTGCTCTGTCCAGACTACCTGCTCTATCTAGACTACCTGCTCTGTCCAGACTACCTGCTCTGTCTAGCCTACCTGCTCTGTCTAGACTACCTGCTCTGTCCAGACTACCTGCTCTGTCCAGACTACCTGCTATGTCCAGACTACCTGCTCTGTCTACCCTACCTGCTCTGTCCAGACTACCTGCTCTGTCCAGACTACCTGCTCTGTCTACCCTACCTGCTCTGTCCAGACTACCTGCTCTGTCCAGACTACCTGCTCTGCCCAGACTACCTGCTCTGTCTAGACTACCTGCTCTGTCCAGACTACCTGCTCTGTCCAGACTACCTGCTCTGTCCAGACTACCTGCTCTGTCTAGACTACCTGCTCTGTCTAGACTACCTGCTCTGTTCAGACTACCTGCTCTGTCTACCCTACCTGCTCTGTCTAGACTACCTGCTCTGTCCAGACTACCTGCTCTGTCTACCCTACCTGCTCTGTCCACCCTACGTGCTCTGCCTACCTTACCTCCTCTGTCTACCCTGTCTGCTCTGTCTAGACTACCTGCTCTGTCTAGACTACCTACTCTGTCTAGACTACCTGCTCTGTCTAGACTACCTGCTCTGTCTAGACTACCTGCTCTGTTCAGACTACCCGCTCTGTCTACCCTACCTGCTCTGTCCAGACTACCTGCTCTGTCCAGACTACCTGCTCTGTCTAGACTACCTGCTCTGTCCAGACTACCTGCTCTGTCCAGACTACCTGCTCTGTCCAGACTACCTGCTCTGTCTACCCTACCTGCTCTGTCTAGACTACCTGCTCTGTCTAGACTACCTGCTCTGTCTAGACTACCTGCTCTGTCCAGACTACCTGCTCTGTCTAGACTACCTGCTCTGTCTAGACTACCTGCTCTGTCCAGACTACCTGCTCTGTCTAGACTACCTGCTCTGTCCAGACTACCTGCTCTGTCTACCCTACCTGCTCTGTCTAGACTACCTGCTCTATCTAGACTACCTGCTCTGTCCAGACTACCTGCTCTGTCTAGCCTACCTGCTCTGTCTACCCTACCTGCTCTGTCTAGACTACCTGCTCTGTCTAGACTACCTGCTCTATCTAGACTACCTGCTCTGTCTAGACTACCTGCTCTGTCTAGACTACCTGCTCTGTCTAGACTACCTGCTCTGTCCAGACTACCTGCTCTGTCTAGACTACCTGCTCTGTCTAGACTACCTGCTCTGTCCAGACTACCTGCTCTGTCCAGACTACCTGCTCTGTCCAGACTACCTACTCTGTCTACCCTACCTGCTCTGTCCAGACTACCTGCTCTGTCTACCCTACCTGCTCTGTCCAGACTACCTGCTTTGTCCAGACTACCTGCTCTGTCCAGACTACCTGCTTTGTCCAGACTACCTGCTCTGTCTACCCTACCTGCTCTGCCCAGACTACCTGCTCTGCCCAGACTACCTGCTCTGCCCAGACTACCAGCTCTGTCTACCCTACCTGCTCTGTCTAGACCTCCTCATGACTTACTGTTGTTGTCACGTTCTGTTGCATAATTCAACAAATGTGTCAATAGCAGGAAACACTCTGATTAGAAATCAACACTCTTGGGTCTAGATTACACCTATCTAAACATGCTTTACTTAAACAATCCAGGTGTTCATTTTCAGAAGTTGCTTTCATTTCAGCGGATCTAATTTGTGAACACTTTTTTAAATTCCACTAAAAAATGTATTCTCTTTCTTGTGACATACAATACCAGTCAAAGGTTTGGACACACCTACTCATTCAAGGGTTTTTCTTTATTTTTTACAATTTTCTACCTTGTAGAATAGAGTGAAGACATCAACACTATGAAATAACACATATGGAATCATGTAGTAACCAAAAAGTGTTAAACAAATCAAAATATATTTTATATTTTGAGTTTCTTCAAAGTTGCCACCCTTTGCCTTGATGACAGTTTTGCACACGCTTGGCATTCTCTCAACCAGCTTCATGAAGTAGTCACCTGGAATGCATTTAAATTAACAGGTGTTCCTTGTAAAAAATGAATTTGTGGAATTTCTTTCCTTCTTAATGCGTTTGAGCCAATCAGTTGTGCTGTGACAAGGTAGGGGTGGTATACAGAAGATAGCCCTATTTGGTAAAAGTCCAAGTCCATATTAAGGCGAGAACAGCTCAAATATGCAAAGAGAAAAACCCCGGAATGAGTAGGTGTGTCCAAACTTTTGACTGGTAGTGTACGTGTGGAGACGGTGCGTTAAATCCCTGGCGAAGCTCTAGCGTTCTTATAGACTAAACGGAAAGGCAACATAAACACAGGAAATAGATAGCTGAAGAAGACAGATCTTCAGGTGGGCGGAGCCTGTGTGTTTCTTATACTAATGTCTCATGTCTTTTCCCACATCAGGTAGCATCTGTCTGGTGAGCATCTATGGGACCCATCACAACCCTGAGATCTGGCCTGACCCAGACGTTAGTACAGTTTACTACATCGACACTCAGGGCTCTGACGAGCTCCTTAATATCCTCTCACAATGCCGCTGGCAGTCACTTTAGTCTGATGGCATTTCACTCTTCTTCTCTCCAGGTCTACAACCCCATGCGCTTCGACCCTGAGAACTCAAAGGGCCGTTCATCCCATGCCTTCATACCTTTCTCTTCGGGACCTAGGTGTGGATTCTAATTGACATTATCTTTATACACATTAGCATCACAGCCCAGGCATAACATAGCCTAATGTTTAGAACCTGTTCCCCGATCCGTTTGTGCATGGCATGACAGCACAAACAGATCCCGGAGACCAGGCTATGATGATACAGAATCTACCATCACCGATCATTCTGTGCTATAGGAACTGTATAGGTCAGAAGTTTGCCATGGCGGAGCTGCGTGTGGTGGTGGCACTGACCTTGAGGAGGTTCCGTTTGACCCCAGGGGGGGTGGAGGTGAGGAGGCTACCCCATCTGGTGCTCAGGGCCGAGGGGGGGCTGTGGCTGACGCTGGAGACCCTAGAAGCACCCCAGGACTAACCCCTGAACTCCTCTCTCCTCTATGGATCAGACAGAGAAAACTGATTTTATGACTTTACTGTATTAACATACGCTGAGTATACGAAACGTTAAGAACAGCTTAACACAGTAAAATACATAGGCCTAAAGCCGACAAATAAACAGTAAAATACATAGGCCTAAAGCCGACAAATAAACAATAGAATACATAGAGGCCTAAAGCCGACAAATAAACAGTAAAATACATAGGTCTAAAGCCAACAACATGAAAACAATAGAATACATAGAGGTCTAAAGCAGACAAAATGAACACAATAGAATACATGGGCCTAAAGCCGACAAAATGAAAACAATAGAATACATAGAGGCCTAAAGCCGACAAAATTAACACAATAGAATACATGGGCCTAAAGCCGACAAAATGAAAACAATAGAATACATAGAGGCCTAAAGCCGACAAAATGAAAACAATAGAATACATAGAGGCCTAAAGCCGACAAAATGAAAACAATAGAATACATAGGTCTAAAGCCGACAAAATGAAAACAATAGAATACATAGAGGCCTAAAGCCGACAAAATGAAAACAATAGAATACATAGAGGCCTAAAGCCGACAAAATGAAAACAATAGAATACATAGGCCTAAAGCCAACAAAATGAAATCAATAGAATACATAGAGGCCTAAAGCCGACAAAATGAAATCAATAGAATACATAGAGGCCTAAAGCCGACAAAATGAAAACAATAGAATATCCTGATGAAAATGCAGGTTCTCATGAATCGCTCTACTCAGCCTCCCTTTCCATCTGTCTTGACTTGAGCTATGACTCAACGTTATCAGGACAGAGAAACCACATACATGCTCATTGCTCTATCAGCTGGACATAAAATAAACCGGTACATGTTGTTTCTCACACGTGTATCAGGTTGTGAACTCTACAAACAAAAAAAAGGTGAATTCACCAATTTGTAAGTCGCTCTGGATAAGAGCGTCTGCTAAATGACTTAAATGTTAATGTTAATGTTACAAACAACGTTTTTCCACTCGTGGGAAGGAGAACGGTAAATGACTGTAAATGCATGCATTAACAGAAATGTAACCAAATGACGGGATGAACGGCACATCTACTATGCCTACTGGTTACATATATGATGGAGAATTGAACAAAACAAACAATCGAAGAGCAAACAATTCACAACAATGAATGTGCAGTAATTGTCAGGAGACCACAGGGGGAGCATTCTGGAGAGCTGAGAGCATGCATTCTGGAGAGCTGAGAGCATGCATTCTGGAGAGAGACGCCCATATCTTCGCGACACATCCCTCCCCTACTTCTTGTTGCAACATTTTTAAATTAGTCTCGAGACGCATTATCTTCACACATTTGAGATGTTTTTCACTGACAGCCACAACTCAATAATCAGCCAGGTCTATTAACATGCGCGCTGCCCAAATTGCTGGTTTCCCAAATAGGAATAGGCAAACAATCCATAGCTATTTTTATTTAACTAGTTAAGAACAAAATCTTATTTACAATGACGGCCAGTGGGTTAACTGCCTTGTTCAGGGGCAGAACAACAGATGTTTACCTTGTCAGCTCTGGGGATTCGGTCTAGCAACTTTTCGGTTACTGGCCCAATGCTCTATCCCCCAGGCTACCTGCCGCTTATGATGCTCTGTGGCTAAGTTTAGCTCTCTGGTAAAGTATTTAGAATTATTTTATTGGGACAGGAGTAATTGTTTAATGTTGATAAAAAACATCAATTACTTTAGAGGAAGCCAGCATCTGAACACTGTGTTCCCGCTAACTTCCCTTTCTAATTCGCAAGTGGCTGAAACCAGAGATAACTATATATAATGACGAGACGTTGACGTCTCCGTTCTAACAATGTGAGTCGTTCCAAAGGCGGGAATGCAGGCTACACGCGTAGGTCTTGCATATCATGCCCATAGAAACGCATTGGGTTATTTCAGGATTTATTCTGGCGAGAGTGAGTCCTCTCGCTTTGCCAAATTATCTATGTTGAAACTAGCGAGAGAAACAGCGCCCCTCTGTTTTCTTTCGTGTAGACCATGTATCTGATAAGATCTGGCAGGAAAAGGTACTACATGTCATACTCCTTTTGTCCAGACAGCATCACATACGGAGACAGAGGGATGCTTTTTCGCTCGCTCGAATGCTTTATCTGAGATTGATGCGTATTCCTGTCGGCGCGCGTCTTGGCCAAATAAATGTTCAGTATTTCAATATTTTATTTGGACGGGCAAGGAGGGAGGTAGGTAGGGCAGGCCAGCCCCCCTATGTCCCGCCCATAACACCTACCGCCCATAATGTTTCAGGCGCATCGGTTAGTGTCAAGAAGTGCAACGCTGCTGGATTTTTCATGCACAACAGTTTCCCGTGTATATCAACAATGGTCCACCACCTAAAGGACATCCAGCCAACTTGAGAACAACTGGGGGACGTATAGGGTGGTACTGTAGGTAGCCAAGCACTTAAGAACTTAGTAACTGAAAGGTTGCTGGTTTGAATCCCCTAGCAGAATAAGGGGGAAGAATCTGCCGATGTGCCCTTGAGCAAGGCACTTAACTCAAGTCGCTCTGGATAAGAGCGTCTGCTAAAGTGTGAAATGGGTCAGCATCCCTGTAGA
The DNA here is from genome assembly GCF_036934945.1 of Oncorhynchus masou masou. Lineage (NCBI taxonomy): Eukaryota > Metazoa > Chordata > Actinopteri > Salmoniformes > Salmonidae > Oncorhynchus > Oncorhynchus masou. The sequence continues at coordinate 160,591 of NW_027016018.1, read as the reverse complement.
GTCCATGCACAAACATCTGAAGCTGTTCTGAGGGCACAAGGGGGAGGTGCAACTCAATATCAGGAAGGTGTTCCTAATGTTTTGTCCGCTCAGTGTATGTCAGATGTATTAGAACATAAATACACATAGAAACATCTCAATGTACGGTGAATGTAGGTCGGCCTACTGAATGTATGTGAACATAGATACACATAGAAACATCTCAATGCACGGTGAATGTAGGTCGGCCTACTGAATGTATGTGAACATAGATACACATAGAAACATCTCAATGCACGGTGAATGTAGGTCGGCCTACTGAATGTATGTGAACATAAATACACATAGAAACATCTCAATGCACGGTGAATGTAGGTCGGCCTACTGAATGTATGTGAACATAGATACACATAGAAACATCTCAATGCACGGTGAATGTAGGTCGGCCTACTGAATGTATGTGAACATAGATACACATAGAAACATCTCAATGCACGGTGAATGTAGGTCGGCCTACTGAATGTATGTGAACATAGATACATTAAGTACTTTTCATTTGAATTGTTAATGCGAATTTTGTAAGCTATTTGTTTTTTTGCAGTGTGTGTGCATTGTTATTTTGAGATTCAATAAACATAGCCTTGATGAGTACGGTGCTAGCATGTGAACCAGAAGCCTCTGCTCTGATCTGTCTTTACTCTTTTTGAATAAGAGATTTCCCTCCTTGAATAAGTTGTCGAATATACCAGGTATTTGCCAGTGTTACATGATACAATTACAATGTCAATGGCAGTTTACCAGGGAGAACTCTGGGTAGAAATGGGTTGCAGAGCACATATCTTAACCCAAACTCTCTTATCAACACAGAGGTGGATACTGGGGCGGCAGGGAGCCTAGTGGTTAGAGAAGGTAGCCTAGTGGTTAGAGAAGGTAGCCTAGTGGTTAGAGCAGGTAGCCTAGTGGTTAGAGCAGGTAGCCTAGTGGTTAGAGCAGGTAGCCTAGTGGTTAGAGCAGGTAGCCTAGTGGTTAGAGCAGGTAGCCTAGTGGTTAGAGAAGGTAGCCTAGTGGTTAGAGCAGGTAGCCTAGTGGTTAGAGAAGGTAGCCTAGTGGTTAGAGAAGGTAGCCTAGTGGTTAGAGCAGGTAGCCTAGTGGTTAGAGAAGGTAGCCTAGTGGTTTGAGCAGGTAGCCTAGTGGTTAGAGAAGGTAGCCTAGTGGTTAGAGCAGGTAGCCTAGTGGTTAGCGCACACATCTCAACCCAAACTCTCTCTTCAACACAGAGGTGGATACTGGGGCGGCAGGTAGCCTAGTGGTTAGAGAAGGTAGCCTAGTGGTTAGACCAGGTAGCCTAGTGGTTAGGGCAGGTAGCCTAGTGGTTAGAGAAGGTAGCCTAGTGGTTAAAGCAGGTAGCCTAGTGGTTAGAGAAGGTAGCCTAGTGGTTAGAGCAGGTAGCTTAGTGGTTAGAGAAGGTAGCCTAGTGGTTAGAGCAGGTAGCCTAGTGGTTAGATAAGGTAGCCTTGTGGTTAGAGAAGGTAGCCTAGTGGTTAGAGAAGGTAGCCTAGTGGTTAGAGAAGGTAGCCTAGTGGTTAGAGAAGGTAGCCTAGTGGTTAGAGAAGGTAGCCTTGTGGTTCGAGCAGGTAGCCTAGTGGTTAGAGCAGGTAGCCTAGTGGTTAGAGCATGTAGCCTAGTGGTTAGAGAAGGTAGCCTAGTGGTCAGAGCAGGTAGCCTAGTGGTTAGAGCAGGTAGCCTAGTGGTTAGAACAGGTAGCCTAGTGGTTAGAGCAGGTAGCCTAGTGGTTAGAGCATGTAGCCTAGTGGTTAGAGAAGGTAGCCTAGTGGTCAGAGCAGGTAGCCTAGTGGTTAGAGCAGGTAGCCTAGTGGTTAGAACAGGTAGCCTAGTGGTTAGAGCAGGTAGCCTAGTGGTTAGAGAAGGTAGCCTAGTGGTTAGAGAAGGTAGCCTAGTGGTTAGAGAAGGTAGCCTAGGGTTAGAGCAGGTAGCCTAGTGGTTAGAGAAGGTAGCCTAGTGGTTAGAGCAGGTAGCCTAGTGTTTAGAGCAGGTAGCCTAGTGGTTAGAGCAGGAAGCCCATTGGTTAGAGCAGGTAGCTTAGTGGTTAGAGCAGGTAGCCTAGTGGTTAGAGCAGGTAGCCTAGTGGTTAGAGCAGGAAGCCCATTGGTTAGAGCAGGAAGCCCATTGGTTAGAGCAGGTAGCCTTGTGGTTAGAGCAGGAAGCCCATTGGTCAGAGCAGGTAGCCTTGTGGTTAGAGCAGGAAGCCCATTGGTTAGAGCAGGTAGCCTTGTGGTTAGAGCAGGAAGCCCATTGGTCAGAGCAGGTAGCCTAGTGGTTAGAGAAGGTAGCCTAGTGGTTAGAGAAGGTAGCCTAGGGTTAGAGCAGGTAGCCTAGTGGTTAGAGCAGGAAGCCCATTGGTTAGAGCAGGTAGGCCAGTTACTGAAATGTTGCTCAATGGAAACAGGATGCACTTGAGCTCAAATTCGATTCTCATAGCAAAGGGTCTGAATACTTATATAAATAAAAGGTATTTATGTTTTTAATACATTTCTAAAATAAATATTTTCACTTTGTCATTATGGGGGATATTGTGTGTAGATTTTATGAAGACATTTTGTTATTTAATCCATTTGGGAATAAAACTATAACATAACAAAATGTGGTAAAAAGTCTGAAAACTTTCCGAATGCGCTGAATCTTCCTCTGGTTTACTAGAAAACACAGAAACACACCGTTTACCCAGATGTTGATGTTGGGGTGGTGCTGGAAACGGATGAACACGGAGCTGAAACATTTTGAAACTCCTGTTTAAGGGTCGTGTTTCTGAGACGAGCCATTGAGAGCTGTCCGTCCGTCTGTTTAAAAACAGTAACACCTGACTATAAATAGACCAGGGGGGTTTCCTGTTGTGGCCAAACAGCACCAGTGATTGTGTAATCACTGCTACGCATTAAACATTAAGCAAGCGGCTACAGAGAGTAGCAGAGCAACAGACCATAATACTGTAGCAAGAGGCACCTGTCAAAAATCCAGTGATCAAGGAGAGATCAATCTGTTTCCATGGCGTCTGAGCAGCAAAGGGGTGATGAGCCCTCTCTCCCCAGGGAAGAGGCTGTGTGCCCAGGCTGTCAGGGAGCAGGGCCCCTGGTCCTGCCGTGTGGCCACAGCCTGTGTGAGGCCTGCCTGGGGCTGTGTGAGGGCGAGCTGGGCCAGGGGGGCTGTACCATCTGCTACGGCAGAGACCTGCTGGACTGCGTCCTGAAGAGACTGCTGGACTCTCTGTTCCAAGGGCAGCCGCGGCGGGCCAGGGATGGAGGGGTAGAGGACCTAGACAGGGAGCTGTGTCCTCTGCATGGGGAGAGGCTGACGTTGTATTGTGTGGAGGACAAGGAGATGGTGTGTGTGGCGTGTCAGAGCGAGGAGCACGACGACCACGAGTGTTGTCCCACGGAGGAGGCTGTGCACGACTGCAAGGTGAGAGTGTTGTGACTGACAGATACTCAGAGACGAAAGCGGAATTCAAACGCAGAGCTGCAATAGTTCAGTGGCCAATTGTGACATAACTTCAACTGCTCCTCGGGGGAAACACAGTCCAGCCGCACACCATCCCAACACTCCCAACCAACACGGCTCCATGAATATAATCAGAATTCATGTAAACATTACAGTTTTGAAAATATAGCTTGTGCAATAAAAAAGTTGCCTCTTGGCACACCTTATGAGGTAAGTTGAGCCCGGGACAGGGTAAGATAAGCCGCCTACAAATTTTTGATCTGAATTACATTTTACAACTACCTTGTTAAAAAAACATGTCCATTTTTATTTCCCAAATTTACACTTTAAAAAAAACAAACATTTTAAGCATCTTTGAACTCAGGCTTAACACCTAAGAAACACTTTGTACTTTTTAAAAACACTTTTAACATGGGCCAGGCCCTGTTGTTACCTCATATCCCAGAGATAATGCCAGAGATAATGCCTTGGATTATGCCTGGGAAGAAAACACCTCAATTTGCCCAAATTGTCATTGGCTCAACCATTGGCTCAATTTACCCCAAGGAAAACATGTTGACTATATTAGTCCACACAGCTACAAGGATGCACTTTCATGGCAGGTTTAAGACCTCATATTGAAGCTGATAGAGACCCCAACTGATGTATAAATCAATCTTAATATTATCTACTTTGGTTTAGATACAAACATCATGAAACCACGTTTTTTTTGGACCTCTTTCTTATCACTTTTTCCACGTGGTTTCTTCCTTCACAGACTCCATGAAATTATGACCTCTTCCTAAATATTTTGTAAAATTATACATTTTTGTATGATTTCCTAGAAACAAGGTTGGCTCATCTTACCCCTTTGGCTCTCCTTACCCCACTCTCTCCTACAGTACAACTGATCTGATGTGGTTGTTACAATCCCTAACCAGGTGTGATGGAGACAATCTTTGGTTGATCACTGTCACACATATGTGTATGTTGACTCACCCCTGACCTCTCTCTAACAACTGACCTCTGACCCCAGAGGGAGCTGACGTCTGCCCTGAGACCTCTACAAGAGAAGTTGGAGGCTCTGAACACTGTCAAACAGACCTGTGAGGAGTCAGCTGAACACATCAAGGTTAGGAGGGGTCAGCTGAACACATCAAGGTTAGGAGGGGTCAGCTGAACACACCAAGGTTAGGAGGGGTCAGCTGAACACACCAAGGTTAGGAGGGGTCAGCTGAACACATCAAGGTTAGGAGGGATCAGCTGAACACATCAAGGTTAGGAGGGGTCAGCTGAACACACCAAGGTTAGGAGGGGTCAGCTGAACACATCAAGGTTAGGAGGGGTCAGCTGAACACACCAAGGTTAGGAGGGGTCAGCTGAACACACCAAGGTTAGGAGGGGTCAGCTGAACACACCAAGGTTAGGAGGGGTCAGCTGAACACATCAAGGTTAGGAGGGGTCAGCTGAACACACCAAGGTTAGGAGGGGTCAGCTGAACACATCAAGGTTAGGAGGGGTCAGCTGAACACACCAAGGTTAGGAGGGGTCAGCTGAACACATCAAGGTTAGGAGGGGTCAGCTGAACACATCAAGGTCAGGAGGGGTCAGCTGAACACATCAAGGTTAGGAGGGGTCAGCTGAACACATCAAGGTTAGGAGGGGTCAGCTGAACACACCAAGGTTAGGAGGGGTCAGCTGAACACACCAAGGTTAGGAGGGGTCAGCTGAACACACCAAGGTTAGGAGGGGTCAGCTGAACACATCAAGGTTAGGAGGGGTCAGCTGAACACACCAAGGTTAGGAGGGGTCAGCTGAACACATCAAGGTTAGGAGGGGTCAGCTGAACACACCAAGGTTAGGAGGGGTCAGCTGAACACATCAAGGTTAGGAGGGGTCAGCTGAACACATCAAGGTCAGGAGGGGTCAGCTGAACACAGCAAGGTTAGGAGGGGTCAGCTGAACACATCAAGGTTAGGAGGGGTCAGCTGAACACAGCAAGGTTAGGAGGGGTCAGCTGAACACATCAAGGTTAGGAGGGGTCAGCTGAACACAGCAAGGTTAGGAGGGGTCAGCTGAACACATCAAGGTTAGGAGGGGTCAGCTGAACACACCAAGGTTAGGAGGGGTCAGCTGAACACACCAAGGTTAGGAGGGGTCAGCTGAACACATCAAGGTTAGGAGGGGTCAAGAGGGCTGAACACATCAAGGTTAGGAGGGGTCAGCTGAACACACCAAGGTTAGGAGGGGTCAGCTGAACACACCAAGGTTAGGAGGGGTCAGCTGAACACATCAAGGTTAGGAGGGGTCAGCTGAACACATCAAGGTTAGGAGGGGTCAGCTGAACACACCAAGGTTAGGAGGGGTCAGCTGAACACATCAAGGTTAGGAGGGGTCAGCTGAACACATCAAAGTTAGGAGGGGTCAGCTGAACACATCAAGGTTAGGAGGGGTCAGCTGAACACATCAAGGTTAGGAGGGGTCAGCTGAACACACCAAGGTTAGGAGGGGTCAAGAGGGCTGAACACATCAAGGTTAGGAGGGGTCAGCTGAACACATCAAGGTTAGGAGGGGTCAGCTGAACACACCAAGGTTAGGAGGGGTCAAGAGGGCTGAACACATCAAGGTTAGGAGGGGTCAGCTGAACACATCAAGGTTAGGAGGGGTCAGCTGAACACATCAAGGTTAGGAGGGGTCAGCTGAACACACCAAGGTTAGGAGGGGTCAAGAGGGCTGAACACATCAAGGTTAGTAGGGGTCAGCTGAACACATCAAGGTTAGGAGGGGTCAGCTGAACACATCAAGGTTAGGAGGGGTCAGCTGAACACACCAAGGTTAGGAGGGGTCAGCTGAACACACCAAGGTTAGGAGGGGTCAGCTGAACACACCAAGGTTAGGAGGATCCATCCATGACAGAACGATGGATCATTTCTGGGTTTGTATGTGACTAGTTCTGTGTCGTACCATTGGTCGAATATACTCCCATCAGGACTGTGAAATGGTAACAGCACAATAACTGGGATTGATGTTGAAACAGTAGATTCAGTCAAAGTACATTATCAATATCATACAGTAGAAGTACAATATCATTGATATCAGACAGGAGATCCAGTCGAAGTACATTATCATTGATATCAGACAATAGATCCAGTCGAAGTACATTATCATTGATATCAGACAGTAGATCCAGTCGAAGTACATTATCATACTATATATCAGAAAGTAGATCCATTCGAAGTACATTATCATTGATATCAGACAATAGATCCAGTCGAAGTACATTATCATTGATATCAGACAGTAGAGATCCAGTCGAGGAGATCCATTCGAAGTACATTATCATTGATATCAGACAATAGATCCAGTCGAAGTACATTATCATTGATATCAGACAATAGATCCATTCGAAGTACATTATCATTGATATCAGACAGTAGATCCAGTCGAAGTACATTATCATTGATATCAGACAATAGATCCAGTCAAAGCACATTATCGTTGATATCCGGCAGTAGATCCAGTCAAAGTACATTATCATTGATATCAGACAGTAGATCCAGTCGAAGTACATTATCATTGATATCAGACAATAGATCCAGTCAAAGTACATTATCGTTGATATCCGGCAGTAGATCCAGTCAAAGTACATTATCATTGATATCAGACAATAGATCCAGTCGAAGTACATTATCGTTGATATCCAGCAGGAGATCCAGTCGAAGTACATTATCATTGATATCAGACAATAGATCCAGTCGAAGTACATTATCATTGACATAATTTCCTGAGCTCCTAATTCCACTTGATAAACTGCTAAAGTATTGATATAGATGAGGTCATTGGGATTCTGCTATTCCCTCCATCTCCTGCATCTCCTCCTTTCATTCCTTCTTTTCCCCGTCGTCTCCTATCCCCGTTTACCCCTGCAGAGCCAGGCACAGCAGACCGAGCGCCTGGTCCAGCAGCAGTTTGAGAAGCTGCACCAGTTCCTCCGAGATGAGGAAGCTGCTGTGATCTCTGCTCTGAAGGAAGAGGAAGCGGAGAAGACCCAGGGGATGAGGGACAGGACAGACAGAACAACAGACCAGATCAACTCTCTAGCTGAGGCCATTGAGGTGACGGTGAAGGCCATGGACACTGGTGATGACATATCCTTCCTCAAGGTACGGACTCATCAGAGAACGAGATCACGGTATGAAAAGAGGTTGTAATTTCAGGATATTATCGTTTGCCTTTCAAGTAAAGACGTCATATTTTCCATTAGAACTTCAAGAGGACCTCTGAGAGGTGGGTGTGTTGCTCTATTCTTTTCCTTCATAGTTGTGCATCTTGTAATCTCAGCACCTATAACCTAATCTCACCTATAAACTAATCTCAGCACCTATAACCTAATCTCACCTCTAACCTAATCTCACCTCGAACCTAATCTCACCTCTAACCTAATCTCACCTCTAACCTAATCTCACCTCTAACCTAATCTCATCTATAACCTAATCTCACCTATAACCTAATCTCAGCACCTATAACCTAATCTCAGCACCTATAACCTAATCTCAGCACCTATAACCTAATCTCAGCACCTATAACCTCATCTCAGCACCTTTAACCTAATCTCACCTCTAACCTAATCTCACCTATAACTTAATCTCACCTCTAACCTAATCTCACCTCTAACCTAATCTCACCTCTAACCTAATCTCATCTATAACCTAATCTCACCTATAACCTAATCTCATCTATAACCTAATCTCACCTCTAACCTAATCTCATCTATAACCTAATCTCACCTCTAACCTAATCTCACCTCTAACCTAATCTCACCTCTAACCTAATCTCACATCTAATCTAATCGAACGTAATCTCATCTATAACCTAATTTTACCTATAACCTAATCTCACCTATAGCCTAATCTCACCTATAACCTAATCTCACCTATAACCTAATTTAGCACATACAACCTAATCTCACCTATAACCTAATCTCACCTACAACCTAATCTCACCTACAACCTAATCTCAACTATAACCTAATCTCACCTATAACCTAATCTCACCTACAACCTAATCTCACCTACAACCTAATCTCACCTACAACCTAATCTCACCTACAACCTAATCTCAGCTACAACCAAATCTCACCTATAACCAAATTCCGCATGGGCTCCCTCTGTCTGTCTGTCACAAGCGATTATACATTATGTAAACCTGCTGACACATGAACCTTCTTCTGACAGGACTCAGGTGACAGTACAGGAGCCAGAGGAGGTGACAGGAGCTCTGCTGGATGTGGCCAAACACCTGGGCTGTCTCAACTACAGAGTCTGGGAGAGGATGCAGGACGTCATTACATACAGTGAGTAGAGGGAGACCATAACACCACAATACATGTGCAGATAATGTGTTTTGAGTACTGTAGGAATGATAACTCAATGTACTCTCTGTCTCAATCAATCATTCTCCCTCCCTCCCTCCCTCCCTCCCTCCCTCCCTCCCTCTCTCCCTCTCTCCCTCCCTCCCTCCCTCCCTCCCTCCCTCCCTCCCTCCCTCCCTCCCTCCCTCCCTCCCTCCCTCCCTCCCTCCCTCCCTCCCTCCCTCTCTCCCTCTCTCCCTCCCTCTCTCTCTCTCTCTCCCCCTCCCTCCCTCCCTCCCTCCCTCCCTCCCTCCCTCCCCTCCCTCCCTCCCTCCCTCCCTCCCTCCCTCCCCTTCACATCCAGCTCCTGTGACTCTGGACCCCAACACGGCTGATGTCTGCCTGTCTCTGTCTGATGATCTGACCAGCCTGCGGTACACAGAGGAGGAGGAGCGACTCCCTGACAACCCAGAGAGGTTCTGTTACTATGAGTGTGTCCTGGGTTCCGAGGGCTTCAACTCCGGACGACACACCTGGGACGTGGAGGTGGGCGTGAACAGCGAGTGGGCCGTGGGCGTGGCACGGGAGACGGTCTCGAGGAAGGAGTGGTTCCCCCCGAGCCCAGGTACCGTCCCTTGCCATTGTGCCATTGAGCAAGGCACATAACTTCAACAACTCTCTGTCCAGAGGCGCTGCTCTGTGGCTGACCCTGTGCCAATCGTTGTGAATGTGTGCACTTGTGGTGGTTAAGTTCTGCAAAAAGAAACCTTTTCTCAAATGGACAATAAAGTCATTGTAAATAACAATTTGTTCTTAACTGACTTGCCTAGTTAAATAAAGGTTAAATAAATACAATATATGTATAATCTATTCTATTCTATTCCATTCTATTCTATCGCATTCTATTCTATTCTATTCCATTCTATTCTATTGCATTCTATTCTATTGCATTCTATTCTATTCCATTCTATTCTATTGCATGCTATTCTATTGCATTCTATTCTATTGCATTCTATTCTAGAGAGGGGCCTGTGGACCATCTGCTACTATGGAGGTGAATACCGCGCCCGCACGGCCACCGCCACCCCCCTGGTCCTGAAGAGAAGGCCCCAGGAAGTCAGAGTGCAGCTGGACTGGGACAGAGGCAGGGTGATCTTCTCCGACGCCTCAGATAACACGCTCATCTACAAGTTCCAACACAAGTTCACCCAGAGAGTGTTCCCTTACTTCTCCAACACCTGCAAGAGGCACCCTCTGAGGATCTCAGCCGGGAAGGTGACAGTTACAGCGGAGTAGCTTGGTTCATTCATTAAGAGCTGATTTGATAAACCTATAGTTAAGGGACATTAAAAAGCTGTTGCTGCAGAACAGGTAAAAACATTAGCTTTAAAGTGGATGCACCTTTACTGCAGCAAAGGCATTTTTTATGCAGCTTCGTGACTGCTTTCTGTCTCTCTGGGTTCTAATCTAAATAGATCATTACTGACTCGCTCTGGGTTCTAATCTAAATAGATCATTACTGACTCTCTCTGGGTTCTAATCTAAATAGATCATTATTGACTCTTTCTCTGGGTTCTAATCTAAATAGATCATTATTGACTCTTTCTCTGGGTTCCAATCTAAATAGATAATTACCGACTCTCTCTCTGTTCTAATTTAAATAGATAATTACTGACTCTCTCTCTCTCTCTCTGTGTTCTAATCTAAATAGATAATTACTGACTATCTCTGTGTTCTAATCTAAATAGATAATTACTGACTCTCTCTGTGTTCTAATCTAAATAGATAATTACTGACTCTCTGTGTTCTAATCTAAATAGATAATTACTGACTCTCTCTGTGTTCTAATCTAAATAGATAATTACTCTCTCTCTCTCTGTGTTCTAATCTAAATAGATAATTACTGACTCTCTCTCCCTGTGTTCTAATATAAATAGATAATTATTGACTCTGTGTTCTAATTTAAATAGATAATTACTGACTCTCTCTGGGTTCTAATTTAAATAGATAATTACTGACTCTCTCTGGGTTCTAAATTAAATAGATAATTACTGACTCTCTGGGTTCTAATCTCAATAGATAATTACTGTCTCTCTTTGTGTTCTAATCTAAATAGATAATTACTGACTCTCTCTGGGTTCTAATCTAAATAGATAATTACTGACTCTCTCTCTCTCTCTGTGTTCTAATCTAAATAGATAATTACTGACTCTCTCTCTCTGTGTGTTCTAATCTAACTAGATAATTACTGACTCTCTCTGTGTTCTAATCTAACTAGATAATGACTGACTCTCTCTCTGTGTTCTAATCTAACTAGATAATGACTGACTCTCTCTCTGTGTTCTAATCTAACTAGATAATGACTGACTCTCTCTCTGTGTTCTAATCTAACTAGATAATGACTGACTCTCTCTCTGTGTTCTAATCTAACTAGATAATTACTGACTCTCTCTGGGTTCTAATATAAATAGATAATTATTGACTCTGTGTTCTAATCTAAATAGATAATTACTGACTCTCTCTGTGTTCTAATCTAAATAGATAATTACTGACTCTCTCTGGGTTCTAATATAAATAGATAATTATTGACTCTGTGTTCTAATCTAAATAGATAATTACTGACTATCTCTGTGTTCTAATCTAAATAGATAATTACTGACTCTCTCTCTCTCTCTCTCTCTCTCTCTCTCTGTGTTCTAATCTAAATAGATAATTACTGACTCTCTCTGTGTTCTAATCTAAATAGATAATTACTGACTCTCTGTGTTCTAATCTAAATAGATAATTACTGACTCTCTCTGTGTTCTAATCTAAATAGATAATTACTCTCTCTCTCTCTGTGTTCTAATCTAAATAGATAATTACTGACTCTCTCTCCCTGTGTTCTAATATAAATAGATAATTATTGACTCTGTGTTCTAATTTAAATAGATAATTACTGACTCTCTCTGGGTTCTAATTTAAATAGATAATTACTGACTCTCTCTGGGTTCTAAATTAAATAGATAATTACTGACTCTCTGGGTTCTAATCTCAATAGATAATTACTGTCTCTCTTTGTGTTCTAATCTAAATAGATAATTACTGACTCTCTCTGGGTTCTAATCTAAATAGATAATTACTGACTCTCTCTCTCTCTCTGTGTTCTAATCTAAATAGATAATTACTGACTCTCTCTCTCTGTGTGTTCTAATCTAACTAGATAATTACTGACTCTCTCTGTGTTCTAATCTAACTAGATAATGACTGACTCTCTCTCTGTGTTCTAATCTAACTAGATAATGACTGACTCTCTCTCTGTGTTCTAATCTAACTAGATAATGACTGGCTCTCTCTCTGTGTTCTAATCTAACTAGATAATGACTGACTCTCTCTCTGTGTTCTAATCTAACTAGATAATGACTGACTCTCTCTCTGTGTTCTAATCTAACTAGATAATTACTGACTGTCTCTGGGTTCTAATCTAAATAGATAATTACTGACTCTCTCTCTCTGTGTTCTAATCTAAATAGATAATTACTGACTCTCTCTCTCTGTGTTCTAATCTAAATAGATAATTACTGACTCTCTCTCCCTGTGTTCTAATATAAATAGATAATTACTGACTCTCTCTCTCTCTCTGTTCTAATCTAAATAGATAATTACTGACTCTCTCTCTCTGTGTTCTAATCTAAATAGATAATTACTGACTGTCTCTGTGTTCTAATCTAAATAGATAATTACTGACTCTCTCTCTGTGTTCTAATCTAACTAGATAATTACTGACTCTCTCTCTCTGTGTTCTAATCTAACTAGATAATGACTGACTCTCTATCTGTGTGAATACAGGGCTTGTATGACCTCCATGCGATTTGCACTAATTTCCTTTAACAGTAGCAATGTGATGCATTATATGTTTTGTGTGACAGGGTACAGGGTACAGTATACAAGGCGTTTATAACGTTTGATAGACACTGTATAGTTTGCCTAAAAGGTTTTGCTTGTTTTCCTGTCCCATGCTTTCAGGAGAATCTTTGCACACAAAACATGATTGTAGTTAGGCAGGCCTAAAGTACTGTAACAATGTTAACATGAAACATACAACTGTTTTAAAACCTATCACCTGTCCACAGCTTGTCCATATGAACGAACATAAAGACATATAAAGCACTTGGATCTGTTGTGGTTTCATGTCAGTGGTTTTCAGAGCAGAGTGAGGAAGGGTGTGTAACCTTTCAGAGCAGAGTGAGGGAGGGTGTGTAACCTTTCAGAGCAGAGTGAGGGAGGGTGTGTAACCTTTTCAGAGCAGAGTGAGGGAGGGTGTGTAACCTTTCAGAGCAGAGTGAGGGAGGGTGTGTAACCTTTCAGAGCAGAGTGAGGGAGGGTGTGTAACCTTTCAGAGCAGAGCAGAGTGATGGAGGGTGTGTAACCTTTCAGAGCAAAGCAGAGTGATGGAGGGTGTGTAACCTTTTCAGAGCAGAGCAGAGTGATGGAGGGTGTGTAACCTTTCAGAGCAGAGCAGAGTGAGTGAGGGTGTGTAACCTTTCAGAGCAGAGCAGAGTGAGTGAGCGTGTAACCTTTCAGAGCAGAGTGAGGGAGGGTGTGTAACCTTTCAGAGCAGAGTGAGGGAGGGTGTGTAACCTTTCAGAGCAGAGTGAGGGAGGGTGTGTAACCTTGCAGAGCAGAGCAGAGTGATGGAGGGTGTGTAACCTTTTCAGAGCAGAGCAGAGTGAGGGTGTGTAACCTTTCAGAGCAGAGTGAGGGAGGGTGTGTAACCTTTCAGAGCAGAGTGAGGGAGGGTGCGTAACCTTTCAGAGCAGAGTGAGGGAGGGTGTGTAACCTTTCAGAGCAGAGTGATGAAGGGTGTGTAACCTTTCAGAGCAGAGTGAGGGAGGGTGTGTAACCTTTCAGAGCAGATTGCGGGAGGGTGTGTAACCTTTCAGAGCAGAGTGAGGGAGGATGTGTAACCTTTCAGAGCAGAGTGAGGGAGGGTGTGTAACCTTTCAGAGCAGAGTGAGGGAGGGTGTGTAACCTTTCAGAGCAGAGCAGAGTGATGAAGGGTGTGTAACCTTTCAGAGCAGAGTGAGGGAGGGTGTGTAACCTTGCAGAGCAGAGCAGAGTGATGGAGGGTGTGTAACCTTTCAGAGCAGAGCAGAGTGATGGAGGGTGTGTAACCTTTTCAGAGCAGAGCAGAGTGATGGAGGGTGTGTAACCTTTTCAGAGCAGAGCAGAGTGAGGGAGGGTGTGTAACCTTTCAGAGCAGAGTGAGGGAGGGTGTGTAACCTTTCAGAGCAGAGTGAGGGAGGGTGTGTAACCTTTCAGAGCAGAGTGAGGGAGGGTGTGTAACCTTGCAGAGCAGAGCAGAGTGATGGAGGGTGTGTAACCTTGCAGAGCAGAGCAGAGTGATGGAGGGTGTGTAACCTTTTCAGAGCAGAGCAGAGTGAGGGAGGGTGTGTAACCTTGCAGAGCAGAGCAGAGTGATGGAGGGTGTGTAACCTTTTCAGAGCAGAGCAGAGTGAGGGAGGGTGTGTAACCTTGCAGAGCAGAGTGATGGAGGGTGTGTAACCTTTTCAGAGCAGAGCAGAGTGAGGGAGGGTGTGTAACCTTTTCAGAGCAGAGTGAGGGAGGGAGGGTGTGTAACCTTGCAGAGCAGAGCAGAGTGATGGAGGGTGTGTAACCTTTTCAGAGCAGAGCAGAGTGAGGGAGGGTGTGTAACCTTTCAGAGCAGAGTGAGGGAGGGTGTGTAACCTTTCAGAGCAGAGTGAGGGATGGTGTGTAACCTTGCAGAGCAGAGCATAGTGATGGAGGGTGTGTAACCTTTCAGAGCAGAGCAGAGTGAGGGAGCGTGTAACCTTTCAGAGCAGAGTGAGGGAGCGTAAACCTTCAGAGCAGAGTGAGGGAGCGAAAACTTCAGAGCAGAGTGAGGGAGCGTAACCTTTCACAGCAGAGTGATGGAGCGTAAACCTTCAGAGCAGAGCGATGGAGCGTAAACCTTCAGAGCAGAGCGATGGAGCGTAAACCTTCAGAGCAGAGCGATGGAGCGTAAACCTTCAGAGCAGAGTGATGGAGCGTAAACCTTCAGAGCAGAGTGATGGAGCGTAAACCTTCAGAGCAGAGTGAGGGAGCGTAAACCTTCAGAGCAGAGCGATGGAGCGTAAACCTTCACAGCAGAGCGATGGAGCGTAAACCTTCAGAGCAGAGTGAGGGAGCGTAAACCTTCAGAGCAGAGTGAGGGAGCGTAAACCTTCACAGCAGAGCGATGGAGCGTAAACCTTCAGAGCAGAGCGATGGAGCGTAAACCTTCAGAGCAGAGTGAGGGAGCGTAAACCTTCACAGCAGAATTATGGAGCGTAAACTTTCACAGCAGAGTGAGGGAGCGTAAACCTTCAGAGCAGAGTGATGGAGCGTAAACCTTCACAGCAGAATTATGGAGCGTAAACCTTCAGAGCAGAGTGAGGGAGCGTAAACCTTCAGAGCAGAGTGAGGGAGCGTAAACCTTCAGAGCAGCATTATGGAGCGTAAACCTTCAGAGCAGAGTGAGGGAGCGTAAAGTTTCAGAGCAGAGTGAGGGAGCGTAAACCTTCAGAGCAGATTGAGGGAGCGTAAACCTTCAGAGCAGAGTGAGGGAGCGTAAACCTTCAGAGCAGCATTATGGAGCGTAAACCTTCAGAGCAGAGTGAGGGAGCGTAAACCTTCAGAGCAGAGTGAGGGAGCGTAAACCTTCAGAGCAGCATTATGGAGCGTAAACCTTCAGAGCAGAGTGAGGGAGCGTAAACCTTCAGAGCAGAGTGAGGGAGCGTAAACCTTCAGAGCAGAGTGAGGGAGCGTAAACCTTCAGAGCAGAGCGATGGAGCGTAAACCTTCAGAGCAGAGTGAGGGAGCGTAAAGTTTCAGATCACATGAACCATACCCCAGCTGTTACACAACACATTATAATCCTGGGATGACATGGCACCTGTTTCTGTCTGTCTGGTGTGTGTGTGCGCGTGTATGTGTGCGTGTGCATGTGTCAGACCAGAGCACCTACGTCACGTCACGTCACGTGACTCCTTACAGAGGGAACTGGATCCTCCAGCCCTCCAGAGTAGAGGCTCGTTGGCACGCAGCTATGTTCTAAACCTTTCATACACACACACACACACACACACACACACACACACACACACACACACACACACACACACACACACACACACACACACACACACACACACACAGAACACATACATTCACACGCACACAGACAGACACAAGTAATGCACACACACACACACACACACACACACACACACACACACACACACACACACACACACACACACACACACACACACACACACACACACACACACACACACACACACACACAGGAACACATATAGTCACACTCACACAGACACACACACAGACAGACACACACATGAGTTAACTATGTACCAATGGAGATGTCACAAACAACAGAGAGACATGTAAGAGACCGACTCGATTTGAGTCATATTGGATCTACAGTTGAAGTCGGAAGTTTATTTTCACCTTAGCCAAATACATTTAAACTCAGTTTTTTACAATTGCTGACATTTGATCCTAGTAAAGATTCCCTGTCTAAGGTCAGTTAGGATAACTACTTTATTTTAAGAATGTGAAATGTCAGAATAATAGTAGAGAGAATGATTTATTTCAGATTTTATTTCTTTCATCACATTCCCAGTGGGTCAGAAGTTTACATACACTTAATTAGTATTTGGTAGCATTACCTTTAGATTGTTGAACTTGGGTCAAATGTTTTGGGTAGCTTCCCACAATAAGTTGGGGGAATTTCGGCCCATTCCCCCTGACAGAGCTGGTGTAACTGAGTCAGGTTTATAGGCCTCCTTACTCGCACACACTTTTTCAGTTCTGCCCACAAATTGTCTATAGGCTTGAGGTCAGGGCTTTGTGATGTCCACTCCAATACCTTGACTTTGTTGTCCTTGGGCCATGTTGCCACAACTTTGGAAGTATGCTTGGGGACATTGTCCATTTGGAAGACCCATTTGCGACCAAGCTTTAACTTCCTGACTGATGTCTTGATGATGTTGCTTCAATATATCCACATAATTGTTCTTCCTCATGAAGCCATCTATTTTGTGAAGTACACCAGTCCCTCCTGCATCAAAGCACCCCCAAAACATGATTATGCCACCCCCATGCTTCACGGTTGGGATGGTGTTCTTCAGCTTGCAAGCCTCCCCCTTCTTCCAAACATAATGATGGACATTATGGCCAAACAGTTGTATTTTTGTTTCATCATTCTCCAAAAAGTAAAATTGTCCCCATGTGCAGTTGCAAACCATAGTCTGGCTTTTTTATGGCTGTTTTGGAGCAGTGGCTTCTTCCTTGCTGAGCAGCCTTTCAGGTTATGTAAGTATAGGACTTGTTTTACTGTGGATATAGATGCGTTTGTACCTGTTTCCTTCAGCATCTTCACAAGGTCCTTTGCTGCTGTTCTGGGATTGATTTGAATTTTTTGCACCAAAGTAAGTTCATCTCTAGGAGACAGAATGCGTCTTCTTCCTGATGGCAGTATGATGGCTGTGTGGTCCCATGGTGTTTATAATTGCGTACTGTTGTTTGTACAGATGAACGTGGTACCTTCAGGCATTTGGAAATTTCTCCAAAGGATGAACCAGACTTGTGGAGATCTACAAATTTTTTTCTGAGGTCTTGGCTGATTTCTTTTGATTTTCCCATGATGTCAAGCAAAGAGGCACTGAGTTTGAAGGTAGGCCTTGAAATACATCCACAGGTACACCTCCAATTGACGCAAATGATGTCAATTAGCTTATCAGAAGCTTCTAAAGGCAAGACATAATTTTCTGGAATTTTACAAGCTATTTAAAGGCACAGTCAACTTAGTGTATGTAAACTTCTGACCCACTGGAATTGTGACACAGTGAATTATAAGTGAAATAATCTGTCTGTAAACAAATGTTGGAAAAAATTACTTGTGTCATTCACAAAGTAGATGTCCTAACCGACTTGCCAAAACTATAGTTTGTTTACAAGAAATGCGTGGAGTGGTAGAAAAACGACTTTTAAATGACTCCAACCTAAGTGTATGTAAACCTCTGATGTCAACTGTATATAAGACATGTTATGACATTATAACAAATAACAATAACAAATATAAATAAATAACAAATATAAACCAATTATACTTTTCCCCCTCAAACTTTATTCAGGACATGCTTACATTAGCTTTCGGGACACAAATTCTATTTCCATTGGACACAGAAACAGTAGAAAAAGACTAAAAATTGACCACTTAACGAATGCAAACAACCTTTCCAAAGACTGACTGAGTCACAACACTGTTGAACAAGAGAGTTGAACAAGAACAACGTTAATGTTGTTGGTTTATTTAGGCAACAAACCACAACAAAAAAAGTTCACTTTCTCAACTGGACCATGAAAAAGTACAAACGTGAAGTCTACAAAGAGAGAAAGGAAATGGTAGAAAATGAAATAAAATCATTACAAATAAGAGTCGGGTTTAAAAAAAAACGAAAGACTTTTAAAACCACTGTTTTATTGTTCACAGCTCCACGTATCCCTGTGTATCTTGGCTACAACGTGGGTGTTCAATAGCCTGGAATCCTGACTGCTATGCTCTGTTTCACCAAGTCAGTGGAGCATTCAGTATGGCTGAACCAGGCTAGAGTTTCAAAGCACCAGGATGTTTGGTCTTTATATACAAAAATATAAAAGTCACACGATGACAGTGGAACATGGCTGTGCTATAAAGACAAAAACACAGATCCAGTATACAGATGATATGGGCTTCCCTGTACCTCCTATATAGACATGAAGGATTGGTGAAGTTCTTATTCTGACTGAATAGAAGGATTGGTGAAGTTCTAATTCTGACTGACTGAATAGAAGGATTGGTGAAGTTCTTATTCTGACTGACTGAATAGAAGGATTGGTGAAGTTCTAATTCTGACTGACTGAATAGAAGGATTGGTGAAGTTCTATTCTGACTGACTGAATAGAAGGATTGGTGAAGTTCTTATTCTGACTGACTGAATAGAAGGATTGGTGAAGTTCTTTTTCTGACTGACTGAATAGAAGGATTGGTGAAGTTCTTATTCTGACTGACTGAATAGAAGGATTGGTGAAGTTCTTATTCTGACTGAATAGAAGGATTGGTGAAGTTCTAATTCTGACTGACTGAATAGAAGGATTGGTGAAGTTCTTATTCTGACGGAATAGAAGGATTGGTGAAGTTCTAATTCTGACTGACTGAATAGAAGGATTGGTGAAGTTCTTTTTCTGACTGACTGAATAGAAGGATTGGTGAAGTTCTATTCTGACTGACTGAATAGAAGGATTGGTGAAGTTCTTATTCTGACGGAATAGAAGGATTGGTGAAGTTCTTATTCTGACTGAATAGAAGGATTGGTGAAGTTCTTATTCTGACTGAATAGAAGGATTGGTGAAGTTCTTATTCTGACTGACTGAATAGAAGGATTGGTGAAGTTCTAATTCTGACTGAATAGAAGGATTGGTGAAGTTCTTATTCTGACTGACTGAATAGAAGGATTGGTGAAGTTCTAATTCTGACTGAATAGAAGGATTGGTGAAGTTCTTATTCTGACTGAATAGAAGGATTGGTGAAGTTCCTATTCTGACTGACTGAATAGAAGGATTGGTGAAGTTCTTATTCTGACTGACTGAATAGAAGGATTGGTGAAGTTCTTATTCTGACTGAATAGAAGGATTGGTGAAGTTCTTATTCTGACTGAATAGAAGGATTGGTGAAGTTCCTATTCTGACTGAATAGAAGGATTGGTGAAGTTCTTATTCTGACTGAATAGAAGGATTGGTGAAGTTCCTATTCTGACTGAATAGAAGGATTGGTGAAGTTCCTATTCTGACTGACTGAATACATTTACATTTACATTTAAGTCATTTAGCAGACGCTCTTATCCAGAGCGACTTACAAATTGAAGGATTGGTGAAGTTCTAATTCTGACTGACTGAATAGAAGGATTGGTGAAGTTCTAATTCTGACTGACTGAATAGAAGGATTGGTGAAGTTCTATTCTGACTGAATAGAAGGATTGGTGAAGTTATTATTCTGACTGACTGAATAGAAGGATTGGTGAGTTCTAATTCTGACTGACTGAATAGAAGGATTGGTGAAGTTCTTATTCTGACTGAATAGAAGGATTGGTGAAGTTCTTATTCTGACTGAATAGAAGGATTGGTGAAGTTCTAATTCTGACTGACTGAATAGAAGGATTGGTGAAGTTTCTATTCTGACTGACTGAATATACCATGGAAGCAAAGTTAGCTCACCTGCATTGGGATAAAACACCATAATAATAGTAAGACAAGTGTGACTCGAGGACTGTCCCTACAGTCTGTTCACAGTAACAGTAATACGCACATCATTTCCTTGTTGTATTTGTAATGAGTAACGATGAAGAGGAAAAGTCATGCATAACGGTAAGAGATGGTAAGATGAAGCCTAAAGAGCCTACGGCCATGACTAAATAACAACAGAGAGAGACAACAAGTTCGCGCCAGTCTGAAATGGCCCTCTATTCCCTAGATAGCGCACTACTTTTGTCCTCTAGTGCACTATCTAGGGAATAGAGTTCCATGTTGGACTCAACTACAGAGTTTCTTAGAAGCACTGAAGCGAAAGCAGAAGCAGGCATCACTACGACGAGAGAGAGAGAGAGAGAGAGAGCTGAGAGGCATTCTGTGGTCTAAAGAGAACTACTTTCATCTAGGACTCATTTATCACCATGTTAGTAAAGCTATAGTGAAGCTGAGGAGACGATGAGAGAAGCGGTTGTCTGACTGAGGAGACAGAGACTGTTTAAGGTGCATGCTATGGAGATCTGACAGGGACAGTTGACTATTGATGGGTGATGAGATAAATTGATTGAGGAATTGATCACAATATTGATAAAGGATAACAGATCAAAGTACTAAAGTTGGTGGGTTTTTACCAGTTGGTGTGTCTACCATAGAAACAGAATGACTGGTAACTACTAGTGGTAATTGTAGCTCTAATCTGTATACTGTTTTACAGTTGTATCTGAGAAGAGGATTGCATGTTCAGGTTTCACTGTTGAGTTTAGTTCTGGAAGCCGGGTGAGATTTGTTTTGATTGATGTAGTTGGTTGTTGCTACAGTAGTTGATTTATTTTTCTCCCTACAGCAGACGTGAGGAGCAAGGAGCTCCCAGGTTCACGACAGGGAGGTGATATTGGAGCGGCCACCGGGTGGCGCCACGATCCTCTGTGCTGAGCGTCGTGGGATGTGGTCGTCAATCTGAGTTCCTGTATTGGAGAACAAGAGCGAAGATCCGTTACAAACAATTGAGTACATTTTGGGTTCTGATAGGAGTAAGACAGTATAACTATGATTGAAATAACCATTGTACATCTTCCCAAATCCCTGACCTTAGATGTAACTACAGCTATCCTGTAACTATAGCTATAATTGGTCCTGTGTGGTTCAACAGAGACAGTAAACAGAGCTAGTAGTTAGACTGTAATAAGGCTGACAGGATAGACAGGACTCCCAATTAGAAAGATGATTGGCTGAAACAAGGGAATGGGAGTGAGATGGTCAGAGTGAGAGAGAAGGAGGGACAGGGAGGAAGACGGAGAGCGTGGAAGAGAGGGAGATGGGGGAGAGAGAGAGTGAGAAGGGGGAGAGAGATTAGGATGCTTATAGACAGAGACACCGAGAGAAAGGGAAGGACAAATAAATAATTAAATAATACAACCCTGACATCAAGACAAAAGGAGATGTGCAGTTTCCTGTCTGGTACTTCCAGAGAGTGAAAGAAAGGTTCAATAAAAAACATGAGGAGAAACATCCACACCCAGTAAAGAGTAGATGAAGCTTACCCATACCGGATAGGGTGAAACCAGACTGGTGCAGGTTCCTGGTGGGGCCGAGGGGGCCCTTCCCTGGGCACTGGGGCCCCCTGCTGGAGGGAGTGGCCGGCACTGACTTAGTCATGCTGATGACATCATGGACCGGTCCATCATAGTTCCCTCGGGGGACGCCACGGGCATCAGCCATCTGGAGAGGGAGGAGAATGTCATGTAAAGGATAATGTAAATATTCAGCCATCTGGAGAGGGAGGAGAATGTCATGTTAGGATAATGTAGATCATCAACCATCTGGAGAGAATGTCATGTTAGGATAATGTAGGTCATCAACCATCTGGAGAGAATGTCATGTTTGGATAATGTAGATCATCAACCATTTGGAGAGAATGTCATATAAAGGATAATAGAAATTGTCAACCATCTGGAGAGAATGTCATGTTTGGATAATGTAGATCATCAACCATCTGGAGAGAATGTCATGTTTGAATAATGTAGATCATCAACCATCTGGAGAGAATGTCATGTTAGGATAATAGAAATCGTCAACCATCTGGAGAGAATGTCATGTTAGGATAATGTAGATCATCAACCATCTGGAGAGAATGTCATGTTAGGATAATAGAAATCGTCAACCATCTGGAGAGAATGTCATGTTAGGATAATGTAGATCATCAACCATCTGGAGAGAATGTCATGTTTGGATAATGTAGATCATCAACCATCTGGGGAGAATGTCATGTTTGGATAATGTAGTTCATCAACCATCTGGAGAGAATGTCATGTTTGGATAATGTAGATCATCAACCATCTGGAGAGAATGTCATGTTAGGATAATGTAGATCATCAACCATCTGGAGAGAATGTCATGTTAGGATAATGTAGATCATCAACCATCTGGAGAGAATGTCATGTTAGGATAATGTAGATCATCAACCATCTGGAGAGAATGTCATGTTAGGATAATGTAGATCATCAACCATCTGGAGAGAATGTCATGTTAGGATAATGTAGATCATCAACCATCTGGAGAGAATGTCATGTAAAGGATAATAGAAATCGTCAACCATCTGGAGTGAATGTCATGTTAGGATAATAGAAATCGTCAACCATCTGGAGAGAATGTCATGTTAGGATAATAGAAATCGTCAACCATCTGGAGAGAATGTCATGTTAGGATAATAGAAATCGTCAACCATCTGGAGAGAATGTCATGTTTGGATAATAGAAATCGTCAACCATCTGGAGAGAATGTCATGTTAGGATAATAGAAATCGTCAACCATCTGGAGAGAATGTCATGTTAGGATAATAGAAATCGTCAACCATCTGGAGAGAATGTCATGTTAGGATAATAGAAATCGTCAACCATCTGGAGAGAATGTCATGTTAGGATAATAGAAATCGTCAACCATCTGGAGAGAATGTCATGTAAAGGGTAATGTAGATTGTCAACCATCTGGAGAGAATGTCAGGTGAATGTCATGTAAAGGATAAAGTAATTAAAGAGGATACTGTAGCCTTAATGTAGCCTCACTAAAAAGTGATTTACTGAGTAATATACAGTAAGTAAAGGGTGGAAAGAGAGTTATGCCACATTTGTAAAAGCACAAGTTGCGATGGACCTTTATACTATCACACTCTTAACTCTGCATAGCCATTAGCCCTTAGCCATTAGCCATTAGCCATTAGACCTTAGCCATTAGCTGTTAGCCATTAGCCCTTAGCCGTTAGCCATTAGCTGTTAGCCATTAGCCCTTAGCCATTAGCCGTTAGCCATTAGCCCTTAGCCGTTATCCATTAGCTGTTAGCCATTAGACCTTAGCCATTAGCTGTTAGCCGTTAGTGTTTAAATTGCTGCAAGTGCACTTCAAAAGCACAGTTTTTTAAAAACCTAATGTGGTAGAGTTTCAGGCCTCTGTCTGTAAAGTTTACCTCTCGCTTTAGGTGACTTCTGCAACAGGATAATGACAGGGCCATTTGAGGATGGATTGTTCTTATTCCTCCTTTAGCTCTCAGCTCTTAGCTGTCACTGGTTCTCTGACTTTATCTCTGCTGCGGGCTTTGAGAAATTATACAACTGAATGGTGGCAACAGCTGTAAGACAATGAAATGTCCCTCTTGCTTCAAGTGAGATCTGCAACACGATAATGACAAGGACGTTTAACACCCCTACTGCTTCTCTTTCTGGACAGAACATCTTTGTCCTCATTAGTTGATTAAATTCCCAACCTGGCCCCATTCCATCATGGCCACCTAATCATCCCCTTCGTTCCTAATTGGGATATTTCACTCCTCACCTCTACACCATGTGAGCTGATGAGTGGTAAACCTTTTGGCTCAAAACGGTCAAGTGAATTACTCAAGTGGATGCCACACATTGATGGTGGATGAGGTGAGTTATCCCTTACTATGTAAAGCTCTTTGACTACCTCAGTAGGTAAAAAGGCGCTACGTTAATCCACTGTAATATTATTTGTATTAGCCGTTAGCTCTTAGCTCTTACCCTGCTTCTGTAATTTATCCCACCTGCTCCTCTTTTTTGTTGGTACTGTAGGTCAATTTTCTCATCAGCTCTTACCCTGCTAGCATTAGCCTCTAGCTATTACCCTGCTAGCATTAGCCTCTAGCTATTACCCTGCTAGCATTAGCCTCTAGCTATTACCCTGCCAGCATTAGCCTCTAGCTATTACCCTGCTAGCATGAGCCTCTAGCTCTTACCCTGCTAGCATTAGCCTTTAGCTATTACCCTGCAAGCATTAGACCCTAGCTATTACCCTACAAGCATTAGCCCCTAGCTATTACCCTACAAGCATTAGCCCCTAGCTATTACCCTACAAGCATTAGCCCCTAGCTATTACCCTACAAGCATTAGCCCCTAGCTTTTACCCTACAAGCATTAGCCCCTAGCTTTTACCCTACAAGCATTAGCCCCTAGCTATTACCCTGCTGTGCTTTTACCCTGCAAGCATTAGCCCCTAGCTATAACCCTGCTGTGCTTTTACCCTGCAAGCATTAGCCCCTAGCTATTACCCTGCAATCATTAGCCTCTAGCTATTACCCTACAAGCATTAGCTCCTAGCTATTACCCTGCTGTGCTTTTACCCTGCAAGCATTAGCCCCTAGCTATTACCCTGCAATAATTAGCCTCTAGCTATTACCCTATAAGCATTAGCCCCTAGCTATTACACTGCTGTGCTTTTACCCTACAAGCATTAGCCCCTAGCTATTACCCTGCTGTGCTTTTACCCTACAAGCATTAGCACCTAGCTATTACTCTGCAAGCATTAGCCACCTTCTCCTACCCTGCTGTGCTATTACCCTACAAGCATTACCCACCTTCTCCTACCCTGCTGTGCTTTTACCCTGCAAGCATTAGCCCCTAGCTATTACCCTGCAATCATTAGCCTCTAGCTATTACCCTACAAGCATTAGCCCCTAGCTATTACCCTGCTGTGCTTTTACCCTGCAAGCATTAGCCCCTAGCTATTACCCTGCAATCATTAGCCTCTAGCTATTACCCTACAAGCATTAGCCCCTAGCTATTACCCTACAAGCATTAGCCCCTAGCTATTACCCTACAAGCATTAGCCCCTAGCTATTACCCTGCTGTGCTTTTACCCTGCAAGCATTAGCCACCTTCTCCTACCCTGCTGTGCTATTACCCTACAAGCATTAGCCACCTTCTCCTACCCTGCTGTGCTCTTACCCTGCTAGCATTAGCCACTATATCCTACCCTGCTGTGCTTTTACCCTGCAAGCATTAGCCCCGAGCTTTTACCCTGGTTAGCCTTCATCTCTCTTCTCTTACCCTGCTGGTTCTTAGCCCCTAGCTCTTACCCTGGTTAGCCTACATCTCTCTTCTCTTACCCTGGTTAGCCTTCATCTCTCTT
>NW_027016018.1:20000-130000 GCF_036934945.1 Oncorhynchus masou masou | reverse complement strand
TTTGCAACACAAAATTGTATTTTTTGACCAATCAAATCAGATCTTTTGTCAATAAATGGGGAAGATCATACTGGGGCTGCCTGTGTAAACGCAGCTTATGTGTTCTCACCAGGAAAGCAGGGAGTTGAGGTAGTCAGGGGTGCTGGGGTCTGGGCTGAGGGGCGGGGACATGACGAATGCTGCAGCCTTAGCCCAGTTCTTACTCCAATAGTGTGATCCGTCTGTCCCAAGACTGGCTGTGATTGGCTCGCCATAAACCACCATGCCTGCAAATCATCCAATGAAAAAGGACAAGTCATTTGTACAAGAAATATCTGTTTTTTCAGACATTTTGTGTTGAGCCATCAAAGTTAACAAAGAATGTATGATACAGAAATTATTTCAGAATAAAGTTGTTATTGAATCGCCAAATCCAGTCTCACCCTTCTTCCTGGCCTTGGCGATGACATCAGCAGCCGACTTGCTCATCACCTTGGTGATGTAGAGAGGACAGTTGGCCTGCTTGGCGATGGTGATGGCCCGGTATACTGCCTCTGTCTCCACCTAGTGGTCACAAATTAAACAACTTACTGTAACATCTCAACCAACATTTATTTTTTATTTAACTCGGCAAGTCAGTTAAGAACAAATTCTTATTTACAATGACGGCCTAGGAACAGTGGGTTAACTGCCTTGTCAGCAGTTAATGTTTACCTTGTCAGCTCAGGGATTCAATATAGCAACCTTTCAGTTACTGGCCCAACGCTCTAATCACTAGGCTACCTGCTCTAACCACTAGGCTACCTGCTCTAACCACTAGGCAACCTGCTCTAACCACTAGGCTACCTGCTCTAACCACTAGGCTACCTGCTCTAACCACTAGGCTACCTGCTCTAACCACTTAGGCTACCTGCTCTAACCACTAGGCTACCTGCTCTAACCACTAGGCTACCTGTTCTAACCACTAGGCTGCCTGCTCTAACCACTAGGCTACCTGCTCTAACCACTAGGCTACCTGCTCTAACCATTAGGCTACCTGCTCTAACCACTAGGCTACCTGCTCTAACCACTAGGCTGCCTGCTCTAACCACTAGGCTACCTGCTCTAACCACTAGGCTACCTGCTCTAACCAATAGGCTACCTGCTCTAACCACTAGGCTACCTGCTCTAACCACTAGGCTACCTGCTCTAACCACTAGGCTACCTGCAGCCAAAAATCACGGTTTCTACTAGTTACAACAGCCACAAAGTCATAATTGGCAATATCGTAAATTTTAAAATGTATTTTAAGTTCGGTTTAGGCATAAGGTTTGCAGTGTGGTTCAGGTTACACACCAAAAGTGTCCACAGGAAAACACTTTTTGATTCCAGGTAGAACCCTTTTTTGTTCTAGGTAGAACCCTTTTTTGTTCTAGGTAGAACTCTTTTGGGTTCTATGTAAAAACCCTCTGTAGAAAGGGTTCTACATGAAAACCTGGTTTCCTCTATCGTAATCGCTCCTCTTTCACCCCAGGGACAGCAGCCATAGGAGGTTTTAAGAACAAATTCTTATTTACAATGATGGCCTAGGAACAGTGGGTTAACTGCCTTGTCAGCAGTTAATGTTTACCTTGTCAGCTCGGGGATTCAATATAGCAACCTTTCAGTTACTGGCCCAACGCTCTAATCACTAGGCTACCTGCTCTAACCCCTAGACAACCTGCTCTAACCACTAAGCAACCTGCTCTAACCACTAGGCTACCTGCTCTAACCACTAGGCTACCTGCTCTAATCACTAGGCTACCTGCTCTAACCACTAAGCAACCTGCTCTAACCACTAGGCTACCTGCTCTAACCACTAGGCTACCTGCTCTAACCACTAGGCTACCTGCTCTAACCTCCAGGCTACCTGCTCTAACCACTAGGCTACCTGCTCTAACCACTAGGCTACCTGCTCTAACCACTAGGCTACCTGTTCTAACCACTAGGCTACCTGCTCTAACCACTAGGCTGCCTGCTCTAACCACTAGGCTGCCTGCTCTAACCACTAGGCTTCCTGCTCTAACCACTAGGCTACCTGCTCTAACCACTAGGCTGCCTGCTCTAACCACTAGGCTGCCTGCTCTAACCACTAGGCTGCCTGCTCTAACCACTAGGCTACCTGCTCTAACCACTAGGCTACCTGCTCGAACTACTAGGCTACCTGCTTTAACCACTAGGCTACCTGCTCTAACCACTAGGCTACCTGCTCTAACCACTAGGCTACCTGCTCTAACCACTAGGCTACCTGCTCTAACCACTAGGCTACCTGCTCTAACCACTAGGCTACCTGGCTCTAATCACTAGGCTACCTGCTCTAATCACTAGGCTGCCTGCTCTAACCACTAGGCTACCTGCTCTAACAACTAGGCTACCTGCTCTAACCACTAGGCTACCTGCTCTAACCACTAGGCTACCTGCTCTAACCACTAGGCTACCTGCTCTAACCACTAGGCTACCTGCAGCCAAAAATCACGGTTTCTACTAGTTACAACAGCCACAAAGTCATAATTGGCAATATCGTAAATTTTAAAATGTATTTTAAGTTCGGTTTAGGCATAAGGTTTGCAGTGTGGTTCAGGTTACACACCAAAAGTGTCCACAGGAAAACACTTTTTGATTCCAGGTAGAACCCTTTTTTGTTCTAGGTAGAACTCTTTTGGGTTCTATGTAAAAACCCTCTGTAGAAAGGGTTCTACATGAAAACTTGGTTTCCTCTATCGTAATCGCTCCTCTTTCACCCCAGGGACAGCAGCCATAGGAGGTTTTAAGAACAAATTCTTATTTACAATGATGGCCTAGGAACAGTGGGTTAACTGCCTTGTCAGCAGTTCATGTTTACCTTGTCAGCTCGGGGATTCAATATAGCAACCTTTCAGTTACCGGCCCAACGCTCTAATCACTAGGCTACCTGCTCTAACCCCTAGACAACCTGCTCTAACCACTAAGCAACCTGCTCTAACCACTAGGCTACCTGCTCTAACCACTAGGCTACCTGCTCTAATCACTAGGCTACCTGCTCTAACCACTAAGCAACCTGCTCTAACCACTAGGCTACCTGCTCTAACCACTAGGCTACCTGCTCTAACCACTAGGCTACCTGCTCTAACCTCCAGGCTACCTGCTCTAACCACTAGGCTACCTGCTCTAACCACTAGGCTGCCTGCTCTAACCACTAGGCTACCTGTTCTAACCACTAGGCTACCTGCTCTAACCACTAGGCTGCCTGCTCTAACCACTAGGCTGCCTGCTCTAACCACTAGGCTACCTGCTCTAACCACTAGGCTACCTGCTCTAACCACTAGGCTACCTGCTCTAACCACTAGGCTACCTGCTCTAACCACTAGGCTACCTGGCTCTAATCACTAGGCTACCTGCTCTAATCACTAGGCTGCCTGCTCTAACCACTAGGCTACCTGCTCTAACAACTAGGCTACCTGCTCTAACCACTAGGCTACCTGCTCTAACCACTAGGCTACCTGCTCTAACCACTAGGCTACCTGCTCTAACCACTAGGCTACCTGCAGCCATAAATCACGGTTTCTACTAGTTACAACAGCCACAAAGTCATAATTGGCAATATCGTAAATTTTAAAATGTATTTTAAGTTCGGTTTAGGCATAAGGTTTGCAGTGTGGTTCAGGTTACACACCAAAAGTGTCCACAGGAAAACACTTTTTGATTCCAGGTAGAACCCTTTTTTGTTCTAGGTAGAACTCTTTTGGGTTCTATGTAAAAACCCTTTGTAGAAAGGGTTCTACATGAAAACTTGGTTTCCTCTATCGTAATCGCTCCTCTTTCACCCCAGCTGCCAAACTAACCCTGATTCAGATGACCATCCTACCCATGCTAGATTACGGAGACACAATTTATAGATCGACAGGTAAGGGTGCTCTCGAGCGGCTAGATGTTCTTTACCATTCGGCCATCAGATTTGCCACCAATGCCCCTGATAGGACGCATCACTGCACTCTATACTCCTCTGTAAACTGGTCATCTCTTTATACCCGTCGCAAGACCCACTGGTTGATGCTTATGTATAAAACCCTCTTAGGCCTCACTTCCCTCTATCTGAGATATCTACTGCAGCCCTCATCCTCCACATACAACACCCGTTCTGCCAGTCACATTCTGTTAAAGGTCCCTGAAGCACACACATTCCTGGGTTGCTAGTCTTTTCAGTTCTCTGCAGCTAGCGACTGGAACGAGCTGCAACAAACACTCAAACTGGACAGTTTCATCTCAATCTCTTCATTCAAAGACTCAATCATGGACACTCTTACTGACAGTTGTGGCTGCTTTGCGTGATGTATTGTTGTCTCTACCCTCCTGCCCTTTGTGCTGTTGTCTGTGCCCAATAATGTTTGTACCATGTTGTGATGCTACCATGTTGTGTTGCTACCATGTTGTGATGCTACCATGTTGTGTTGTCATGTGTTGCTGCCTTGCTATGTTGTTGTCTTAGGTCTCTCTTATGTAGTGTTGTGTTGTGTCGTAGTGCTGTGTGTTTTGTTCTATATTTAGATTTGATTGATTTATTTTGAATCCCAGCCCCCGTCCCGGCAGGAGGCCTTTTGCCTTTTGGTCGGCCGTCATTGTAAATAAGAATGTTTTTAACTGACTTGCCTGATTAAATAAAGATACAAAAACCACTCCGATCCTGGTTCCTCTCTGGGTTTCTTCCTAGGTTCCTTCCTTTCTAGAGAGTTGTTCCGAGCCACAGTGCTTCTACATCGACATTGCTTGCTCTTTGGGGTTTTAACACTTTGTGACTACGGCTGATGTAAAAAGGGCTTTAATAAAATACATTTGATTGATTTATTGAGATTACAATATTCAGTCTCATTTCC
Source organism: Oncorhynchus masou masou (assembly GCF_036934945.1). Classification (NCBI taxonomy): domain Eukaryota; kingdom Metazoa; phylum Chordata; class Actinopteri; order Salmoniformes; family Salmonidae; genus Oncorhynchus; species Oncorhynchus masou. The sequence continues at coordinate 125,153 of NW_027016018.1, read as the reverse complement.
ATTATTATTGAGAGTGGAAAATTCATCCACAAGGTATTTTCAGCAAGCAATGGCATGTCTATTCTCCCGGTTTTAAACCACTCTGTCACCAACAGTAACACTGGCTCATAACAAGATAATGCAGTGTGATCATGTAAATGAGGCTATTGTTTACACAGAGACAGGAAGTCCCTACCTCTTCTGGGTGACACAGCACATGTCCCTCAGGTCCAGTGATCCCCAGCTCCAGTAGTCGCTTCTGCTCCTATACAGATATAAGGGGTAAGACGGAAACTGAAGATGTCCTTTGCCCAGGAGAGATATGCCCAGTCACTGTCAAAGGCCAGTCTTTCAAGTCAACATTACAGTAGCCTACCTCGTCAATGATGTCTCCGTTCTCAGCGTGAACCTGAGCGATGGCGCCCAGGTCTCTAATGATACCAAACATCTCATACATCTGGCAGGGGAAAGAGATAAAACAAGGAGGGGGGGTCATCAAAATGCAGAGGACCAGAGCTCCACACTCTCATGCTCTACAGTAGGGGTGGTGAGGTAACACAGTAGGGGTGGTGAGGTAATACAGTAGGGGTGGTGAGGTAATACAGTAGGGGTGGTGAGGTAATACAGTAGGGGTGGTGAGGTAACACAGTAGGGGTGGTGAGGTAATACAGTAGGGGTGGTGAGGTAATACAGTAGGGGTGGTGAGGTAATACAGTAGGGGTGGTGAGGTAACAGTAGGGGTGGTGAAGTAATACAGTAGGGGTGGTGAGGTAACACAGTAGGGGTGGTGAAGTAATACAGTAGGGGTGGTGAGGTAATACAGTAGGGGTGGTGAGGTAACACAGTAGGGGTGGTGAAGTAATACAGTAGGGGTGGTGAGGTAATACAGTAGGGGTGGTGAGGTAATACAGTAGGGGTGGTGAGGTAATACAGTAGGGGTGGTGAGGTAATATGGTAGGGGTGGTGAGGTAACACGGTAGGGGTGGTGAGGTAACACAGTAGGGGTGGTGAAGTAATACAGTAGGGGTGGTGAGGTAATACAGTAGGGGTGGTGAGGTAACACAGTAGGGGTGGTGAGGTAACACAATAGGGGTGGTGAGGTAACACAGTAGGGGTGGTGAGGTAACACAGTAGGGGTGGTGAGGTAATACAGTAGGGGTGGTGAGGTAACACAGTAGGGGTGGTGAGGTAACACAGTAGGGGTGGTGAGGTAATACAGTAGGGGTGGTGAGGTAATACAGTAGGGGTGGTGAGGTAACACAGTAGGGGTGGTGAGGTAATACAGTAGGGGTGGTGAGGTAATACAGTAGTGGTGGTGAGGTAACACAGTAGGGGTGGTGAGATAACACAGTAGTGGTGGTGAGGTAATACAGTAGGGGTGGTGAGGTAACACAGTAGGGGTGGTGAGGTAATACAGTAGGGGTGGTGAGGTAACACAGTAGTGGTGGTGAGGTAATACAGTAGGGGTGGTGAGGTAACACAGTAGGGGTGGTGAGGTAATACAGTAGGGGTGGTGAGGTAATACAGTAGGGGTGGTGAGGTAACACAGTAGGGGTGGTGAGGTAACACAGTAGGGGTGGTGAGGTAACACAGTAGTGGTGGTGAGGTAATACAGTAGGGGTGGTGAGGTAACACAGTAGGGGTGGTGAGGTAACACAGTAGGGGTGGTGAGGTAACACAGTAGTGGTGGTGAGGTAACACCAGTAGTGGTGGTGAGGTAATACAGTAGGGGTGGTGAGGTAACACAGTAGGGGTGGTGAGGTAATACAGTAGGGGTGGTGAGGTAATACAGTAGGGGTGGTGAGGTAACACAGTAGGGGTGGTGAGGTAACACAGTAGGGGTGGTGAGGTAACACAGTAGGGGTGGTGAGGTAATACAGTAGGGGTGGTGAGGTAACACAGTAGGGGTGGTGAGGTAATACAGTAGGGGTGGTGAGGTAATACAGTAGGGGTGGTGAGGTAACACAGTAGGGGTGGTGAGGTAACACAGTAGGGGTGGTGAGGTAACACAGTAGGGGTGGTGAGGTAATACAGTAGGCGTGGTGAGGTAACACAGTAGGGGTGGTGAGGTAATACAGTAGGGGTGGTGAGGTAATACAGTAGGGGTGGTGAGGTAACACAGTAGGGGTGGTGAGGTAACACGGTAGGGGTGGTGAGGTAATACAGTAGGGGTGGTAAGGTAATACAGTAGGGGTGGTGAGGTAACACAGTAGGGGTGGTGAGGTAATACAGTAGGGGTGGTGTGGTAACACAGTAGGGGTGGTGAGGTAATACAGTAGGGGAAGTGAGGTAACACAGTAGGGGTGGTGAGGTAATACAGTAGGGGTGGTGAGGTAATACAGTAGGGGTGGTGAGGTAATACAGTAGGGGTGGTGAGGTAATACAGTAGGGGTGGTGAGGTAATACAGTAGGGGTGGTGAGGTAACACAGTAGGGGTGGTGAGGTAACACAGTAGGGGTGGTGAGGTAACACAGTAGGGGTGGTGAGGTAACACAGTAGGGGTGGTGAGGTAATACAGTAGGGGTGGTGAGGTAACACAGTAGGGGTGGTGAGGTAATACAGTAGGGGTGGTGAGGTAATACAGTAGGGGTGGTGAGGTAACACAGTAGGGGTGGTGAGGTAACACAGTAGGGGTGGTGAGGTAACACAGTAGGGGTGGTGAGGTAATACAGTAGGCGTGGTGAGGTAACACAGTAGGGGTGGTGAGGTAATACAGTAGGGGTGGTGAGGTAATACAGTAGGGGTGGTGAGGTAATACAGTAGGGGTGGTGAGGTAACACAGTAGGGGTGGTGAGGTAACACGGTAGGGGTGGTGAGGTAATACAGTAGGGGTGGTAAGGTAATACAGTAGGGGTGGTGAGGTAATACAGTAGGGGTGGTGAGGTAACACAGTAGGGGTGGTGAGGTAATACAGTAGGGGTGGTGAGGTAATACAGTAGGGGTGGTGAGGTAACACAGTAGGGGTGGTGAGGTAATACAGTAGGGGTGGTGAGGTTACACAGTAAGGGGAGTGCTGATCAAATTGATTGTTTTACTCAAGAGAACGTCCTCAGATGAGAGCGTGAGAGTACGGAGCATGGTAGTATGCATATTGAGAAACAACCAAGGTCATTGTTTACATTACATTTTAGAGACGTCTGAATAAATAGGTTGAAGAAATAAAACTTACCTGACTATCTGAGCTCTGGAATTTGTCCTTGTAAGCCATGAAGATCAAGAAGGAATTGACTCCTGGAAAAATTAAAACGTAACACATTTCAAACCATTTCCATTTCAAGGAATTGAATTTCTCTCATTTGAAAATCACAAGCATGTGCAGATGTGTCTATATGTCTGTGAGCTCCTGTGTGTGATTATGGTTGTGTGGTTGTGTGTGTGTGTGAGTGAGTGAGTGAGTGAGTGAGTGAGTGAGTGAGTGAGTGAGTGAGTGGTTTTGTGTGTGTGTGAGTACATGAGTGAGTGTAGTTCAGCTGGGTGAGAGAGAGTTGGTGGGCTGCCTGGCTGTCTGTGTGGATTAGTGAGTGTGTCTGTGTGGATTAGTGAGTGTGTCTGTGTGGATTAGTGAGTGTGTCTGTGTGGATTAGTGAGTGTGTCTGTGTGGATTAGTGAGTGTGTCTGTGTGGATTAGTGAGTGTGTCTGTGTGGATTAGTGAGTGTGTCTGTGTGAATTAGTGAGTGTGTCTGTGTGGATTAGTGAGTGTAGTTCAGCTGGGTGAGAGAGAGTTGGTGGGCTGCCTGGCTGTCTGTGTGGATTAGTGAGTGTGTCTGTGTGGATTAGTGAGTGTTGTTCAGCTGGTTGAGAGAGAGTTGGTGGGCTGGCTGGCTGTCTGTGTGGATTAGTGAGTGTGTCTGTGGATTAGTGAGTGTAGTTCAGCTGGGTGAGAGAGAGTTTGTGGGCTGACTGGCTGTCTGTGTGGATTAGTGAGTGTAGTTCAGCTGGGTGAGAGAGAGTTGGTGGGCTGACTGGCTGTCTGTGTGGATTAGTGAGCGTGGACATCATCTCGTGTACAGTGTGTGTCTCTAGTGTTGTGTTGTCACCTGCAGCAATCGTCTAGCTGCATGGACACAGGTGTGTGCGTTCCTGTGTGTGTGTGTGTGTGTGTGTGTGTGTGTGTGTGTGTGTGTGTGTGTGTGTGTGTGTGTGTGTGTGTGTGTGTGTGTGTGTGTGTGTGTGTGTGTGTGTGTGTGTGTGTGTCATTGACATGAGGGAGGCAGAGCAGAAGGAAAGCAGCTCTTCATGAGACTCACGGGGGATTCAAAGTAAAACCACTGTATTCTCGTAACAGCGGAGTATCAGATACATTACCACAACACAGTATCAGATACATTACCACAACACCATGAACAACACAGTATCAGATACATTACCACAACACCATTAACAACACAGTATCAGATACATTACCACAACACAGTATCAGATACGTTACCACAACACAGTACCAGATACATTACCACAACACCATTAACAGAGGGACATGACCCTTTTCAGGTGTTATTTGTGGTAATATCATCTAATGTATTCTCATCTAGTAGTTATATGGTAGGGAAACGATATAAGAGTCATATTGGGTGGTTTGGTGTCAGACAGATTGAGATCTGAAGACAGACACAGGTACTATCTACAAAGGTACTATCTACACAGGTAGATCCAGTACATCAGGTACTATCTACACAGGTAGATCCAGAACATCAGGTACTATCTACACAGGTAGATCCAGAACATCAGGTACTATCTACACAGGTAGATCCAGAACATCAGATACTATCTACACAGGTAGATCCAGAACATCAGGTACTATCTACACAGGTAGATCCAGAACATCAGGTACTATCTACACAGGTAGATCCAGAACATCAGGTACTATCTACACAGGTAGATCCAGAACATCAGGTACTATCTACACAGGTAGATCCAGTACATCAGGTACTATCTACACAGGTAGATCCAGAACATCAGGTACTATCTACACAGGTAGATCCAGAACATCAGGTACTATCTACACAGGTAGATCCAGTACATCAGGTACTATCTACACAGGTACATCCAGAACATCAGGTACTATCTACACAGGTAGATCCAGAACATCAGGTACTATCTACACAGGTAGATCCAGAACATCAGATACTATCTACACAGGTAGATCCAGAACATCAGGTACTATCTACACAGGTAGATCCAGAACATCAGGTACTATCTACACAGGTAGATCCAGAACATCAGGTACTATCTACACAGGTAGATCCAGAACATCAGGTACTATCTACACAGGTAGATCCAGAACATCAGGTACTATCTACACAGGTAGATCCAGTACATCAGGTACTATCTACACAGGTAGATCCAGAACATCAGGTACTATCTACACAGGTAGATCCAGAACATCAGGTACTATCTACACAGGTAGATCCAGTACATCAGGTACTATCTACACAGGTAGATCCAGTACATCAGGTACTATCTACACAAGTAGATCCAGAACATCAGGTACTATCTACACAGGTAGATCCAGAACATCAGGTACTATCTACACAGGTAGATCCAGAACATCAGGTACTATCTACACAGGTAGATCCAGAACATCAGGTACTATCTACACAGGTAGATCCAGAACATCAGGTACTATCTACACAGGTACATCCAGAACATCAGGTACTATCTACACAGGTAGATCCAGAACATCAGGTACTATCTACACAGGTAGATCCAGAACATCAGGTACTATCTACACAGGTAGATCCAGAACATCAGGTACTATCTACACAGGTAGATCCAGAACATCAGGTACTATCTACACAGGTAGATCCAGAACATCAGGTACTATCTACACAGGTAGATCCAGTACATCAGGTACTATCTACACAGGTAGATCCAGAACATCAGGTACTATCTACACAGGTAGATCCAGAACATCAGGTACTATCTACACAGGTAGATCCAGAACATCAGGTACTATCTACACAGGTAGATCCAGAACATCAGGTACTATCTACACAGGTAGATCCAGAACATCAGGTACTATCTACACAGGTAGATCCAGAACATCAGGTACTATCTACACAGGTAGATCCAGAACATCAGGTACTATCTACACAGGTAGATCCAGAACATCAGGTACTATCTACACAGGTAGATCCAGAACATCAGGTACTATCTACACAGGTAGATCCAGAACATCAGGTACTATCTACACAGGTAGATCCAGAACATCAGGTACTATCTACACAGGTAGATCCAGAACATCAGGTACTATCTACACAGGTAGATCCAGAACATCCTGAAACAATACCTTTATTCTTCACCAGACTCTCCATCTCTTCAAAGAGTCCGTCATGCCAGCGGGTGATGTCCATGTGGAGGGAGTAATCACAGCAGGACCCCCTGTCTGCTATGTCCTTCCACTGGTCGTAGGCCCCCAGGAGGCTGGCTCCAGGCTCGGGGACCACATGGTCAACTAGAGGACGGGAGAGAAGAAGAGGACCAGGTCAACTATAGGAGAGGAGAGAAGAGGAGGACCAGGTCAACTAGAGGACGGGAGAGAAGAAGAGGACCAGGTCAACTATAGGAGAGGAGAGAAGAGGAGGACCAGGTCAACTAGAGGACAGGAGAGAAGAAGAGGACCAGGTCAACTATAGGAGAGGAGAGAAGAGGAGGACCAGGTCAACTAGAGGACAGGAGAGAAGAAGAAGACCAGGTCAACTAGAGGACAGGAGAGAAGAAGAAGACCAGGTCAACTATAAGACAGGAGAGAAGAAGAAGACCAGGTCTACTAGAGGACAGGAGAGAAGAAGAGGACCAGGTCAACTATAGGACAGGAGAGAAGAAGAAGACCAGGTCTACTAGAGGACAGGAGAGAAGAAGAAGACCAGGTCAACTATAGGACAGGAGAGAAGAAGAGGACCAGGTCAACTATAGGAGAGGAGAGAAGAGGAGGACCAGGTCAACTAGAGGACGGGAGAGAAGAAGAAGACCAGGTCAACTAGAGGACGGGAGAGAAGAAGAAGACCAGGTCAACTAGAGGACAGGAGAGAAGAAGAAGACCAGGTCAACTATAGGACAGGAGAGAAGAAGAGGACCAGGTCAACTATAAGACAGGAGAGAAGAAGAGGACCAGGTCAACTATAGGAGAGGAGAGAAGAGGAGGTCCAGGTCAACTATAGGAGAGGAGAGAAGAGGAGGACCAGGTCAACTAGAGGACGGGAGAGAAGAAGAAGACCAGGTCAACTAGAGGACAGGAGAGAAGAAGAGGACCAGGTCAACTATAAGACAGGAGAGAAGAAGAGGACCAGGTCAACTATAGGAGAGGAGAGAAGAGGAGGTCCAGGTCAACTAGAGGACAGGAGAGAAGAAGAGGACCAGGTCAACTATAGGACAGGATGGGACTGACAGGGGAGAGAGGAAACCACACACTGAGCAGTGAACTTCAACTCAGTTTCAAGAACGATTCAAGAACGATGACGATCCACGAATAACGTAGACCACGCGAAGTCAAAAAGTATCCATTTAAAACATCAGGCTGATATTTCCTCCAATGTTCCATCCCTAAAAACACAGTTCACATAACAGCCATATGGGGGTCTGTGCTGCTGTTTACACAGATCCAATAGGAGCAGGGGGACGGTTTGAGGGTAAGGAGTTCAGAGCAAAGTCTCTCTGACAGGCTGCGATAGCATGACCCTGTTTCAGATGGTCTAACTGCAGCACTCAGACATGGTCACCTCTCCTCCAGCTCTCCTCCGTTGCCCCCTTTTTCTCCCCCCCCCCCCGTCTCTAACCGCTCAGAGAGATTCCCTCTCAGCCTGTCTCACTCGCTGCCACAAAGGAACACAAATTGTCTCCCTCTGATCTGACCCAGAGGCAGCTGCCCTACCCCTCCCTCTCTCTCCCTATTCCACCTCCCTCCCTCTCCCTGTTCCCCCTCCCTCCCTCTCCCTGTTCCATCTCCATCCCTCTCCCTGTTCTACCTCCCTCCCTCTCCCTGTTCCATCTCCATCCCTCTCCCTGTTCCACCTCCCTCCCTCTCCCTATACCACCTCCATCCCTCTCCCTATACCACCTCCCTCCCTCTCCCTGTTCCACCTCCCTCCCTCTCCCTGTTCCACCTCCATCCCTCTCCCTAAACCACCTCCATCCCTTTCCCTGTTCCACCTCCCTCCATCCCTCTCCCTATACCAGCTCCATCCCTCTCCCTGTTACACCTCCATCCCTCTCCCTGTTCCACCTCCCTCCATCCCTCTCCCTGTTCCACCTCCCTCCATCCCTCTCCCTGTTCCACCTCCCTCCATCCCTCTCCCTGTTCCACCTCCCTCCCTCCCTCCCTCTCACTATACCACCCCTCTCTCCCTATACCAACTCTCTCCCTGTACCACCGCCTCCTCCCTCCCTCTCCCTGTACCACCTCCCTCTCCCTGTTCCACCTCCCTCCATCCCTCTCCCTGTTCCACCTCCCTCCATCCCTCTCCCTGTTCCACCTCCCTCCCTCTCCCCATACCACCTCCCTCCCTCCCTCTCCCTGTTCCACCTCCCTCCCTCTCCCCATACCACCTCCCTCCCTCCCTCTCCCTGTTCCACCTCCCTCCATCCCTCTCCCTGTTCCACCTCCCTCCCTCCCTCTCCCTGTTCCACCTCCCTCCCTCTCTCCCCATACCACCTCCCTCCCTTCTCCCTATACCAACTCTCTCTCCCTGTACCACCCCTCCTCCCTCCCTCCCTCTCCCTCCCCCCTCTCCCCATAGCACCTCCCTCCCTTCTCCCTATACCACCTCTCTCTCCCTGTTCCACCCCCTCCTCCCTCCCCCCCCTCTCCCTATACCACCTCTCTCCCTGTACCACCCCTCCTCCCTCCCTCTCCCTCCCCCTCTCCCCATAGCACCTCCCTCCCTTCTCCCTATACCACCTCTCTCTCCCTGTTCCACCCCCTCCTCCCTCCCTCCCCCCTCTCCCTATACCACCTCTCTCTCCCTGTACCACCCCTCCCTCCCTCCCTCCCTCTCCCTCCCCCTCTCCCCATAGCACCTCCCTCCCTTCTCCCTATACCACCTCTCTCTCGCTGCACCACCCCTCCTCCCTCCCTCCCTCTCCCTATACCACCTCCCTCTCCTTGTACCACCCCCTCCCTCCCTCCCTCCCTCTCCCTCCCCCTCTCCCCATAGCACCTCCCCTCCCTTCTCCCTATACCACCTCCCTCTCCTTGTACCACCCCCTCCTCCCTCCCTCCCTCCCTCTCCCTCCCCCTCTCCCCATAGCACCTCCCTCCCTTCTCCCTATACCACCTCCCTCTCCTTGTACCACCCCCTCCTCCCTCCCTCCCTCTCCCTATACCACCCCCAACCTCCTTCTCTTCAAAGCCTTCAAACTGTCAATCTCCCTATACTGGATCTACCTCTCCCTCAGTGCTATATAATGTATTATCTATGTGGACTGGATAGACTCTACAGTGTTAGATCTCTCTATCTCTCCCTCAGTGCTATATAATATATTATCTCTGTGGACTGGAAAGACTCTATAGTGTTAGATCTCCCCTTCAGTGCTATATAATATATTATCTCTGTGGACTGAAAATTCTCTATAGTGTTAGATCTCTCCCTCAGTGCTATATAATATATTATCTATGTGGACTGGATAGACTCTATAGTGTTAGATCTCTCCTTCAGTGCAATATAATATATTATCTCTGTGGACTGGAAAGACTCTATAGTGTTAGATCTCTCCCTCAGTGCTATATAATATATTATCTCTGTGGACTGGAAAGACTCTATAGTGTTAGATCTCTCCCTCAGTGCTATATAATATATTATATATGTGGACTGGATAGACTCTATAGTGTTAGATCTCTCTATCTCTCCCGCAGTGCTATATAATATATTATCTCTGTGGACTGGAAAGACTCTATAGTGTTAGATCTCTCCTTCAGTGCTATATAATATATTATCTATGTGGACTGGATAGACTCTATAGTGTTAGATCTCTCTATCTCTCCCTCAGTGCTATATAATATATTATCTCTGTGGACTGGAAAGACTCTATAGTGTTAGATCTCTCCCTCAGTGCTTTATAATATATTATCTCTGTGGACTGAAAAGACTCTATAGTGTTAGAGACAGTTAAGCTAACGTAGGCTAATGTGATTAGCATGAGGTTGTAAGCAACATGAACATTTCCCAGGACAGAGACATATGTGATACTGGCAGAATGATTAAATTCTTGTTAATCTAACTGCACTGTCCAAGTTACAGTAAAATAATACCATGCTATTGTTTGAGGAGAGTGCACAATTTTGAACATGAAAAGCTATTAATAAACAAATTAGGCACATTTGGGTCGACTTGATACAACATTTTGAACAGAGATGCAATGGTTCATTGGATCAGCCTAACACTTTGCACATGCAGTGCTGCCATCTAGTGGACAACGGCTAAATTGCACCTGGGCTGGAATAATATTTATGGCCTTTCTCTTGCATTTCAAAGATGATGGTACAAAAAAAAATACAGAAGAACGTTTGGTATTTTCTTTGTATTATCTTTTACCAGATCTATTGTGTTTTATTTTCCTACATTCCCTTCACATTTACACAAACTTCAAGTGTTTCCTTTCAAATGGTACCAAGAATATGCATATCCTTGCTTCAGGGCCTGAACTACAGGCAGTTAGATTTGGGTATATCAAATACCCAGATCCTTAATAAGAGGTTTTAAGGTTAGGGTTAGATAGGGTTAGTTGAGGTTTGGGTTAGTTAAGGTTAGAGTTAGTTAGGGTTAGTTAGGGTTAAATAGGGTTAGTTGAGGTTTGGGTTAGTTAAGGTTAGAGTTAGTTAAGGTTAGTTAGCATTAGTTAAGGTTAGTTATGGTTAGTTAGAGTTAGTTAGGGTTAGTTAAGGTTAGGGTTAGTTAAGGTTAGGGTTATTTAGGGATAGTTAAGGTTAGTTAGCGTTAGTTATGGTTAGTTATGGTTAGTTATGGTTAGTTAAGGTTAGGGTTAGTTAAGGTTAGTTATGGATAGTTAAGGTTAGCGTTAGTTAAGGTTATGGTTAGTTAAGGTTAGGGTTAGTTAAGGTTAGGGTTAGTTAGGGTTAGTTAAGGTTAGTTAGCGTTAGTTATGGTTAGTTAGGGTTAGTTAAGGTTAGGGTTAGTTAGGGTTAGTTAAGGTTAGGGTTAGTTAGGGTTAGTGTCAGCAGTATAATAGAGGAACCCTACTGATCATGGTGGTGCCCCCAGCCAGGGCAGCCTTGGTCCCGTGGTAGAAGTCATCTGAAGGGCTCATTCCCAGCTGGGAGGTCTGGAGGCTGGTGTTCACATCGATGCCACCGGGGATCACGATGTGTCCGTAGGCATCAACCGTCTTCACCCCTCCTGGAACTAAAAGGTTCTCACCAATCTGCCTGGTGAGGAGGACACGGGCCATGGTACAGGACAATGGTCACATTTTAACAGCAACAACAGTTTGTGTGTCTGTCTGCCTCTCTGTCTGCCTGTGTCTATATGTCGGTCTGCCTCTCTGTCTGCCTCTGTCTGCCTGTGTCTATATGTACATCTGCCTCTCTGTCTGCCTGCCTGTCTGTCTGCCTGCTTGTGTCTGCCTGTCTGTCTCTCTGTCTGCCTGCCTGTCTGTCTGTCTGCCTGTCTGTCTCTCTGTCTGCCTGTGTCTATATATCCGTCTGCCTCTGTCTGCATCTCTATCTGCCTCTCTGTCTGCCTATATGTCTGTCTCCTCTGTCTGCCTCTCCGTCTGCCTGTGTCTATATGTCTGTCTGCCTCTCTGTCTGCCTATATGTCTGTCTGCCTCTGTCTGCCTCTCCGTCTGCCTGTGTCTATATGTCTGTCTGCCTCTCTGTCTGCCTATATGTCTGTCTGCCTCTGTCTGCCTCTCCGTCAGCGTGTGTCTATATGTCTGTCTGCCTCTCTGTCTGCCTATATGTCTGTCCTACTCTGTCTGCCTCTCCGTCTGCCTGTGTCTATATGTCTGTCTGCCTCTGTGTCTGTCTGTCTTTGTCTGTATGTATGTGTGTCAATCTGTCTGTTTGTGTGTCTGTGTGTGTATCTATGTGTGTGTGTGTGTGTGTGTGTGTGTGTGTGTGTGTGTGTGTGTGTGTGTGTGTGTGTGTGTGTGTGTGTGTGTGTGTGTGTGTGTGTGTGTGTGTGTGTGTGTGTGTGTGTGGCATTGACATGAGGGAGGCAGAGCAGAAGGAGCAGAAGGAAAGAGACACGGGGGATTCAAAGTAAAACCACTGTATTCTCCTAACAGCAGAGTATCAGATACATTACCACAACACAGTATCAGATACATTACCACAACACCATTAACAGCTGAACATGACCCCTTTCAAGTGTTATTTGTGGTAATATCATCTAATGTATTCTCATCTAGTAGTTATATGGTAGGGAAACGATTTAAGAGTCATATTGGGTGGTTTGGTGTCAGACAGATTGAGATCTGAAGAGAGACACAGGTACTATCTACAAAGGTACTATCTACACAGGTAGATCCAGAACATCAGGTATTATCTACACAGGTAGATCCAGAACATCAGGTATTATCTACACAGGTAGATCCAGAACATCAGGTATTATCTACACAGGTAGATCCAGAACATCAGGTATTATCTACACAGGTAGATCCAGAACATCAGGTACTATCTACACAGGTAAATGCAGAACATCAGGTACTATCTACACAGGTAGATCCAGAACATCAGGTACTATCTACACAGGTACATCCAGAACATCAGGTACTATCTACACAGGTAGATCCAGAACATCAGGTACTATCTACACAGGTAGATCCAGAACATCAGGTACTATCTACACAGGTAGATCCAGAACATCAGGTACTATCTACACAGGTAGATCCAGAACATCGGGTACTATCTACACAGGTAGATCCAGAACATCAGGTACTATCTACACAGGTAGATCAAGAACATCAGGTACTATCTACACAGGTAGATCCAGAACATCAGGTACTATCTACACAGGTAGATCCAGAACATCAGGTACTATCTACACAGGTAGATCCAGAACATCAGGTACTATCTACACAGGTAGATCCAGAACATCAGGTACTATCTACTCATGCCTGCTCTCTGTGATGTCTAAGACGTGGAAATGTGTGTGTGTGTGTGTGTGTGTGTGTGTGTGTGTGTGTGTGTGTGTGTGTGTGTGTGTGTGTGTGTGTGTATCTGTGTGTGTGAACAGTAACATCTTACTTGATGATGCCATCCTCCACATAGATGTCTGCGTAGAACGACTGGTCGTCATTAACGATCTTTCCTCCTTTGATAATGAGGCGATCAGTCTGGAGACACAGGCACCATCAACAGCAGCGAGGAACACAAATACACATTTACATGTTAGTCATTCAACACACACTCTTATCCAGAAGAACTGACAGTTAGTACCATCACCTTAAGGTAGCTTGGGGAGACAACCACATGACTCAGTCATATAAAGACAAGTGTTATAAAGCTGCTATCAGTAGGGGCAGTGCAGCTATCAGTAGGGGCAGTGCAGCTATCAGTAGGGGCAGTGCTGCTATCAGTAGGGGCAGTGCAGCTATCAGTAGGGGCAGTGCAACTATCAGTAGGGGCAGTGCTGCTATCAGTAGGGGCTGTGCAGCTATCAGTAGGGGAGGTGCTGCTATCAGTAGGGGCAGTGCAGCTATCAGTAGGGGCAGTGCAGCTATCAGTAGGGGAGGTGCTGCTATCAGTAGGGGCAGTGCAGCTATCAGTAGGGGCAGTGCAGCTATCAGTAGGGGCAGTGCTGCTATCAGTAGGGGCAGTGCTGCTATCAGTAGGGGCTGTGCAGCTATCAGTAGGGGAGGTGCTGCTATCAGTAGGGGCTGTGCAGCTATCAGTAGGGGAGGTGCTGCTATCAGTAGGGGCTGTGCAGCTATCAGTAGGGGAGGTGCTGCTATCAGTAGGGGCAGTGCAGTTATCAGTAGGGGAGGTGCTGCTATCAGTAGGGGCAGTGCAGCTATCAGTAGGGGCAGTGCAGCTATCAGTAGGGGCAGTGCTGCTATCAGTAGGGGCAGTGCTGCTATCAGTAGGGGCAGTGCTGCTATCAGTAGGGGCTGTGCAGCTATCAGTAGGGGAGGTGCTGCTATCAGTAGGGGCAGTGCAGCTATCAGTAGGGGAGGTGCAGTTATCAGTAGGGGCAGTGCTGCTATCAGTAGGGGCTGTGCAGTTATCAGTAGGGGAGGTGCAGTTATCAGTAGGGGCAGTGCTGCTATCAGTAGGGGCTGTGCAGCTATCAGTAGGGGAGGTGCTGCTATCAGTAGGGGCAGTGCAGCTATCAGTAGGGGCAGTGCAGCTATCAGTAGGGGCAGTGCTGCTATCAGTAGGGGCAGTGCTGCTATCAGTAGGGGCTGTGCAGCTATCAGTAGGGGAGGTGCTGCTATCAGTAGGGGCAGTGCAGCTATCAGTAGGGGAGGTGCAGTTATCAGTAGGGGCAGTGCTGCTATCAGTAGGGGCTGTGCAGCTATCAGTAGGGGAGGTGCTGCTATCAGTAGGGGCAGTGCAGCTATCAGTAGAGGCAGTGCAGCTATCGGTAGGGGCAGTGCAGCAATCAGTAGGGGAGGTGCTGCTATCAGTAGGGGAGGTGCTGCTATCAGTAGGGGCAGTGCAGCTATCAGTAGGGGAGGTGCAGCTATCGGTAGGGGCAGTGCAGCAATCAGTAAGGTCAGTGCAGCTATCAGTAGGGGCAGTGCAGCTATCAGTAGGGGCAGTGCAGCTATCAGTAGGGGAGGTGCTGCTATCAGTAGGGGCTGTGCAGCTATCAGTAGGGGAGGTGCTGCTATCAGTAGGGGCAGTGCAGTTATCAGTAGGGGCAGTGCAGCTATCGGTAGGGGCAGTGCAGCTATCGGTAGGGGCAGTGCAGCAATCAGTAGGGGCAGTGCAGCTATCAGTAGGGGCAGTGCAGCTATCACTAAGGGCAGTGCAGCAATCAATAGGGGAAGTGCAGCTATGGGTAGGGGCAGTGCAGTTATCGGTAGGGGCAGTGCAGTTATCAGTAGGGGCAGTGCAGTTATCAGTAGGGGCAGTGCAGCTATCAGTAGGGGCAGTGCAGCTATCGGTAGGGGCAGTGCAGTTATCGGTAGGGGCAGTGCAGTTATCAGTAGGGGCAGTGCTGCTATCAGTAGGGGAGGTGCTGCTATCAGTAGGGGCAGTGCTGCTATCAGTAGGGGCAGTGCAGCTATCAGTAGGGGCAGTGCAGCTATCGGTATGGGCAGTGCAGTTATCGGTAGGGGCAGTGCTGCTATCAGTAGGGGCAGTGCAGTTATTAGTAGGGGCAGTGCAGTATTCAGTAGGGGCAGTGCAGTTATTAGTAGGGGCAGTGCAGTATTCAGTAGGGGCAGTGCAGTATTCAGTAGGGGCAGTGCAGTTATCAGTAGGGGCAGTGCAGTTATCAGTAGGGGCAGTGCAGCTATCAGTAGGGGCAGTGCAGCTATCAGTAGGGGCAGTGCAGTTATCGGTAGGGGCAGTGCTGCTATCAGTAGGGGCAGTGCAGCTATCAGTAGGGGCAGTGCAGTTATCAGTAGGGGCAGTGCTGCTATCAGTAGGGGCTGTGCAGCTATCAGTAGGGGCAGTGCAGCTATCAGTAGGGGCAGTGCAGCTATCAGTAGGGGCAGTGCAGCTATCAGTAGGGGCAGTGCAGTTATCAGTAGGGGCAGTGCAGTTATCAGTAGGGGCAGTGCAGCTATCAGTAGGGGCAGTGCAGCTATCAGTAGGGGCAGTGCAGCTATCAGTAGGGGCAGTGCAGTTAACAATAGGGGCAGTGCAGTTAACAATAGGGGCAGTGCATTTATCAGTAGGGGCAGTGCAGCTATCAGTAGGGGAGGTGCAGTTATCAGTAGGGGCAGTGCAGCTATCAGTAGGGGAGGTGCTGCTAAGACCAGACAAGTGTTATAAAGCAGCTATCTGCAGAAGCTACACTGTATAAGCTACACTGAAAAACCTACACTGCAAAAGCTACGCTGCATAAGCTACACTGCATAAGCTAAACTGAGCAAGCTAGCCTGTAGAGGCTACACTACATGCTGTAGAAGTTACACTGTAGATGTTACACTGGCGGTAAAAAACAGCATGTTGCAGGAGTCAGCTGAGTTCATTGTAACCAATCATCAGTAGCATCCTCCCACCACCCCCCACCAGACCTCCACCACCCACCAGACCACCACCACCTACCAGACCTCTACCACCCACCAGACCTCCACCATCCACCAGACCTCCACCACCCACCAGACCTCCACCACCCACCAGACCTCCACCACCCACCAGACCTCCACCACCTACCAGACCTCCACCACCCACCAGACCTCCACCACCCACCAGACCTCCACCACCCACCAGACCACCACCACCCACCAGACCTCCACCACCCACCAGACCACCACCACCCACCAGACCTCCACCACCCACCCGACCTCCACCAGCCACCCGACTTCCACCACCCACCCGACCACCACCACCCACCCGACCACCACCACCCACCCGACCTCCACCACCCACCAGACCACCACCACCCACCAGACATCCACCACCCACCAGACATCCACCACCCACCAGACATCCACCATCCACCAGACCTCCACCACCCACCCGACCTCCACCGCCCACCAGACCTCCACCACCCACCAGACCTCCACCACTACCCATCAGACCTCCACCACCCACCAGACCTCCACCACCCACCCAGCAGACCTCCACCACTACCCACCAGACCTCCACCACCCACCAGACCTCCACCACCCACCAGACCTCCACCACCCACCAGACCTCCACCACTACCCATCAGACCTCTACCACCCACCAGACCTCCACCACCCACCCACCAGACCTCCACCACTACCCACCAGACCTCCACCACCCACCAGACCTCCACCACCACCCACCAGACCTCCACCACCCACCAGACCTCCACCACTCACCCACCAGACCTCCACCACCACCCACCAGACCTCCACCACCCACCAGACCTCCACCACCACCCACCAGACCTCCACCACCCAGCAGACCTCCACCACCCACCAGACCTCCACCACCCACCAGACCTCCACCACCCACCCGACCTCCACCACCCACCAGACCACCACCACCCACCAGACCTCCACCACCCACCCGACCTCCACCACCCACCCGACCTCCACCACCCACCTGACCTCCACCACCCACCCGACCACCACCACCCACCCGACCTCCACCACCCACCAGACCACCACCACCCACCAGACATCCACCATCCACCAGACCTCCACCACCCACCCGACCTCCACCACCCACCAGACCACCACCACCCACCAGACCTCCACCACCCACCAGACCTCCACCACTACCCACCAGACCTCCACCACCCACCCACCAGACCTCCACCACCACCCACCAGACCTCCACCACCCACCAGACCTCCACCACCCACCCACCAGACCTCCACCACCACCAACCAGACCACCACCACCCACCAGACCTCCACCACCACCCACCAGACCTCCACCACCCACCAGACCTCCACCACCCACCCACCAGACCTCCACCACCACCAACCAGACCACCACCGCCCACCAGACCACCACCCCCCACCAGACCTCCACCACCCACCAGACCTCCACCACCCACCAGACCTCCAGCGTCTAGGCCCCTGCTTCCTACAAGCCACCATAACCGCCCTCCACCAGCCCCTCTCTCCATACTCCCATCCAGCTCGTCACTCCCCCTCTCTCCTTTCCCTTCTCCCCCAGCTCTAGCTCCAGTCACTCCCCCTCTCTCCATACACCCATCCAGCTCGTCACTCCCCCTCTCTCCATACTCCCATCCAGCTCCAGTCACTCCCCCTCTCTCCATACTCCCATCCAGCTCCAGTCACTCCCCCTCTCTCCATACTCCCATCCAGCTCCAGTCACTCCCCCTCTCTCCATACTCCCATCCAGCTCCAGTCACTCCCCCTCTCTCCATACTCCCATCCAGCTCCAGTCACTCCCCCTCTCTCCATACTCCCATCCAGCTCCAGTCACTCCCCCTCTCTCAATACTCCCATCCAGCTCCAGTCACTCCCCCTCTCTCCATACTCCCATCCAGCTCCAGTCACTCCCCCTCTCTCCATACTCCCATCCAGCTCCAGTCACTCCCCCTCTCTCCATTCCCTTCTACCCCCAGCTCCAGTCACTCCCCCTCTTTCCTTTCCCTTCTCCCCCAGCTCCAGTCACTCCCCCTCTCTCCTTTCCCTTCTCCCCCAGCTCCAGTCACTCCCCCTCTCTCCTTTCCCTTCTCCCCCAGCTCTAGGCCCAGTCACTCTCTCCCCTCCCTCTCTCCTTTCCCTTCTCCCCAGCTCTAGCCCCAGTCACTCTCTCCCCTCCCCTCTCTCCCAGCTCCAGTCACTCCTCCTCTCTCCTTTCCCTTCTCCTCCAGCTCCAGTCACTCCTCCTCTCTCCTTTCCCTTCTCCTCCAGCTCCAGTCACTCCCCCTCTCTCCTTTCCCTTCTCCCCCAGCTCTAGCCCCAGTCACTCTCTCCCCTCCCCTCTCTCCTCCCTTCTTCCCCAGCTCTAGCCCCAGTCACTCTCTCCTCTCCCTTGGCACGGGGTCTCAAACGAGGAGAGGGGAGAGGGAACTACAATGCCCTCTCTAAAGGCTGTTCCCCCGCCAGCTAGTACTGCCTCTGCTGCTGCCACCATGCACTCAGTTTACACTATGATCACATCAGTCATAGGACAAGGTCAACGGGGAGTGAACGTAGGGTGTATAAACAGTAGCACAATGCTTTAGTGAGCACTAATACAATATTATAATGTAAACTAGCTGATCCATAGACCGAGCAGTGGTGGATCCTTTACCAGTGGATGGAGAGAGACCCTGTTAACAATGAGGTTCTCAGGGAGTTTAGATGGAGAGAGACCCTGTTAACAATGAGGTTCTCAGGGAGTTTAGATGGAGAGAGACCCTGTTAACAATGAGGTTCTCAGTGAGTTTAGATGGAGAGAGACCCTGTTAACAATGAGGTTCTCAGGGAGTTTAGATGGAGAGAGACCCTGTTAACAATGAGGTTCTCAGTGAGTTTAGATGGAGAGAGACCCTGTTAACAATGAGGTTCTCAGGGAGTTTAGATGGAGAGAGACCCTGTTGACAATGAGGTTCTCAGTGAGTTTAGATGGAGAGAGACCCTGTTAACAATGAGGTTCTCAGGGAGTTTAGATGGAGAGAGACCCTGTTAACAATGAGGTTCTCAGTGAGTTTAGATGGAGAGAGACCCTGTTAACAATGAGGTTCTCAGTGAGTTTAGATGGAGAGAGACCCTGTTAACAATGAGGTTCTCAGTGAGTTTAGATGGAGAGAGACCCTGTTAACAATGAGGTTCTCAGGGAGTTTAGATGGAGAGAGACCCTGTTAACAATGAGGTTCTCAGTGAGTTTAGATGGAGAGAGACCCTGTTGACAATGAGGTTCTCAGTGAGTTTAGATGGAGAGAGACCCTGTTAACAATGAGGTTCTCAGTGAGTTTAGATGGAGAGAGACCCTGTTAACAATGAGGTTCTCAGTGAGTTTAGATGGAGAGAGACCCTGTTAACAATGAGGTTCTCAGTGAGTTTAGATGGAGAGAGACCCTGTTAACAATGAGGTTCTCAGTGAGTTTAGATGGAGAGAGACCCTGTTAACAATGAGGTTCTCAGTGAGTTTAGATGGAGAGAGACCCTGTTAACAATGAGGTTCTCAGTGAGTTTAGATGGAGAGAGACCCTGTTAACAATGAGGTTCTCAGTGAGTTTAGATGGAGAGAGACCCTGTTAACAATGAGGTTCTCAGTGAGTTTAGATGGAGAGAGACCCTGTTAACAATGAGGTTCTCAGTGAGTTTAGATGGAGAGAGACCCTGTTAACAATGAGGTTCTCCGTGAGTTTAGATGGAGAGAGACCCTGTTAACAATGAGGTTCTCCGTGAGTTTAGATGGAGAGAGACCCTGTTAACAATGAGGTTCTCAGTGAGTTTAGATGGAGAGAGACAGCCAGCCAGCCAGTTATAGTGACAGACAGACAGACAGACAGACAGAGACAGACAGACAGACAGACAGACAGACAGACAGACAGACAGACAGACAGACAGACAGACAGACAGACAGACAGACAGACAGACAGACAGACAGACAGACAGACAGACAGACAGACAGACAGACAGACCGACCCTGATGGGAAAGACAACAGTGAAGCCATAATGTAAAGTGACAGATCCACAGAGAGCCATGACACCAGAGGGACACCAGAGGGCTACACTCTAGGACTTCACAGTTTTGGTTCAGAGTTACTGCTGCTACTGGTTGACAAAAAAACCCATTGCACTCTAAAAGATATCTGGGATAAAAACAACCCAATTTGGGTAACTATTGGACAGAACACACATTGGGTTATTGTGACCCAGCCAGTTGGGTCACAAAACCCCATTGTTTTCTTTAAGAGGAACCAGGTTGGGTTGTTGATGCAGGGTTACTGAGCTGTGATCCATCGGGTCGGATCAGAACACTGGGAGAGTAAATGTCATTCCAGTCCATCTGTTCTGTTGTCTTGTCAACACATGTTAATGTTGAGTACTGACACTTCTGGGGCTGTTATAAGGCTTACACAAGAGTATGAGGTCCTTATAGTGCCTATTGCTTGTTACAGATTTGTTAAAATATTTAAATAATAATATAATTAAATTTATAATAAAATATGTAATAGGCAAAAATATTGAAGGATAATTGAAATTTGCAGTGTACAAACTCAACATGACAAATACGAATGACATTTACTCTTACGGGTGGCCAAAAATAACTCTGAAAACCAAGCCCCCTTAATAGGCAAATGCCTTTGGATTACCTAAACCTGGGTTAATTTAACCATCGAATGGGTTTTTATTGCCATGCTATTTTCAGGAAGTATGGCCTATTGGGGGCGTGGCTTTCAGATAGGTCTTGTTGAACATTCCGAAAGAGTAAATGTCATTCCTGTTCATCATGTTATGTTTTGTACACTGCTAATTAAAAATGTCCTTCAATATTTTTTGAACATTGCATATTTTAATATACAGTTAATAACATGATTATTTAAATATCATAACGAAGTGGTAACTTTCCAACATTGGGATATGCATATGCACCTGTGGCACTCATTTTGTGTGGGTCTCGTTAAACTTCAAGTGTCTGTGCTCAACCTAAACACGTGTCGACGAGACAACAGAACAGATGATTGGAATGACATTTACTCTCACGGGTGGCCTAAAATAACTATCTGAGAGCCACACCCCCTACTAATCCATACCTCCAGTCTTCTGATCTGGCCCAATGGGTCATAGCTCAATAACGCAACTAAGTGCTCAACTGGCTGGGTCAAAAATAATACCATGTGTATTCTGTCCGATTTTTACCCTGTGTTGTTTTTATTAACGCAGGTTTGTTTTTAGAATGTGATTGGTAGACAGACTGAGGGATGGACAGATGGACAGACAGACACATGGGCGTACGGGCAGACAGGCCTACATGCAGACAGGCAGGCAGGTAGAGACACAGAACGACAGACAGATAGAGAGACAGGCAGATAGACAGACACGACCACAGAAGAACAGACAGTAAGCTACCACCAGTGCCTCCCATACAGAAAGAGTGTAACCGGGGAACAGCAATTATCATTTCTCTCACACTGGTATTTTGGTTACAGTTAGGAATTATGGCAGTCTTAATGTCTGTATTGATTTTAGTCATGTAGCCTTTTTAATGGCTTCATATTCAACTGCTGCTCGTCAAAAATGGGGAGAATAATTCCAAAGGAGGAGAATCTGGGTCATGCCGGTTAAAGGAGCGGCCCTGTACTGTATGTAGGCTTTGCATCAGCCAGACCACTGTGTCAAATTGCCCGGAAGGATTCAGTGTGGCTTCGCCAACTACGCCCCGTCTCTGTTGCTATAGCGTACAACTGTGCTCCCTTCATCCGCATGGATGAATCTGACCCGTTTTAACGACAAGGGGAAACCTTCAGCAGGAGACATAGAGGCTCTCGGTGACTCAGACAGACCGTTTCGGCTGCAAGATGTCCATGGTTTGATGGTTAACGATATAGGCTGTCGTGGTCACTTAGAAATGCATCTCAGAGACGTTTGAGATCTTTGTTGAGTCTTTTCAATGGAAAACATTTATTGGACGATATTATATGCAATTGAAATCTATTATTTGGCCGGATTCTGCATGCCATTCAATTAAATCACTGACTGAAATGTGGGGACATGCGACAATGCGAGACAGCTCTCTGATCAGTCCACAGCGGCCGGCGCCGCCATGATCAATTCACTACAATTTATTGTTCGCCTATATTATATAGACTCTGTGTGTTTTACTTGTATTTGCAGCGAGAAAACGTCTTGACATGACCAGGACGGAACAGACATTCGATGCCAAGAGAGTATCTTGTTCGGGCTTTGATATTGTGAAGTCTGTAGGCTAAAGCAGTAGCCGGTAGTTGCGTGCGTGTGTGATTCAAATACGATTTATCACACCATTACCTTTTTCTCTTGCAATCGATAAATAATACCGGTGTGTGGGGCGACAAACGTATATACCTACCGATGAACGAGGAGTGCCTACCGACAAACGGGGAATGTTCTTCTTGCCTTGGTAAGACATGCCGGCCGGTGTAGCGGTTCAATGGGAGGCTGAGCGTTGATTCCCGACGTTTCAAAGAACACGAGAAACGGATTTTTCACCGCTTGGTAGCCTATTTCCTCGCTTTAATAAAATCCGTCGTCGGAGCCAATTTCTGTAATCTAATTTACACTATCCTACTGGTCAGATTGTGTGAATATAGGAATATACCGACAAAAATAATAGAAACAATATGTTCTAGGTTACCGTTACTTTGTTAGTGCTGTCGCGCACCAGTCAGAGCCCTCCCTTCAACAATACATCCGGCTGCCTCGCGCACCATCTGCTCGTTTAATATTCCAGACACATCACATCCTACCAGTTAATGGCTGTCATCACACATCCTACCGCTAATAGGGGCTAGGCAGGCATCCTGGCAGGCTTTTACCCTACACAGCCACAAAAATTTAGTGGCCACTTAAAACCCGTGTTCTTGATAAAACTCGGGGCCTGTTACCAGTGGGAGCAGCCAGGTGTTGAAATCACAGATACAAATGTGAGATCTTAGGCCATGGGCAACCAATGGGCAGAATAATGGTCATTTCAGTACCATGCCCATTGGGACAGCTCCTTTTGGCTAAACATTGATCTAGCTTAGAATAGCCTAAACATAGCCTGGTCTATACTTGATCAATTAATTACATATCAATTAGATTGTGTTAGGTTAACTTCCTCCATAAAGATATACGTTCAAAACACGGAGAGAAAAAAATATATGATTTGTAAATGGACTTTTAACATGTTGTCAATTCAGGCACCGCACAATATAACATATCTTCCACTGGGGATATAAATGTGTGGTGGATTTACCTGCCGTTTTCCATTGTGCTCACGGTTGTGTTCAGGTCCAGTCTGGTAAACGATTTGACCCCGGGAGGAGCCGGTTTCGGACCCAACTGCTCTGTCTCCACTTGGTCTGGTCTCACTGACCGACGAGAAGTTACTCACACTCCCGGTGTCACTGAAAGTATCCGACCAGCATTTCTCCTCGTTCTTAATCTTAACATGTCGTCTCACAGACTGGGGGCTGCTGTTGTACGACTCAAAATTTAAAGTTTTATTCTCATAAGCGCCTTCCACGTTGCAGAACATGCCGCCGAATTTGACCCTGGGTTTCGGGCTGTCTGTCCCCAGTCTAGACAGCAACGACCCTTCATCGTCACTATTTCTTGGGAGAAGTTTCCTCTCTGCCATGGCCAATAACTATTCTTATTCTCAGAAAGAAAGAAATTAAAACGTTTGTGAAAAATATCCAAAGTTGTCCCAAGTAAAAGCTAGGAGTTAATTCCCCTTTTAAGTAGCCCTACTATAGCAGAGGACTTGGTTAGTCAAGTGACTAGAGGAGCTGCCTACTGGGGCGTGGTCCTGAAATAACCACAGTACAATACTCTTACTGGGAGAAAGATATGACAGGCGACCAGGGGAACTACGGGAGGTCTTGTTCTCATCGGCATGAAATGTTGATATGGGTTCATCGCCATCAGTGAAATCCCAATCGGGAGTCTTCAACTTCCACACCGAGACGCTGATTACTGTAATGGAACGATGACATACTGTCATTTGTTGAATAATAATTCACAAATGTCTGAGAATGTGGGGGGGTGTAGTTAGCCTACACACTTGAATGCACACTCAGATCACTTAACGCTGAATGCGTTTGTGTTTTGCCCGTGGCCCAGGGACGCAGTTATAATGTGTGGTAGACCCGCTGGATGACTGGTTTTACACGACGGACTAAGTTAGCTGGCTAGACTATCTAAACTTCTAGTAATCATGGTCAAATAACCGGACATTGATTTTGTTAATCACTCAGATATTATATTTAAAAAAACCTGCAAACATTTTTCTCTGCAAAATTAGTAGAATTCCATGAAATGGGTTATACAATTGCTAAATCTTCGCAATGCGCCATGGGAAACAATGTAAAATTGCAGCAAAGTTGCTTTAAGATTTAAGATGTAACATTTTCTCTATACCCCGTGGCAAAGTGTAGAATTGAGGCAAATTAAGTCTAACATGCAGACTAGCCGGGGCGCATTCGCGTGCGCCCTCGCGCGCATGTTGATTTTGTCCATCCACAGCAGACACGATCAGGACACGCAGGTTGTAATATCAACACGAACTCTGAAGCAACTATATTCATTAGTGGACAGGTCTAAAAGCAGTAAACATTTATGGCCATTTAGAATCTGTAGCTTCCTGTTGTTCATTTGTCCTGATATCAACATGTGTGGCTCCACCCCCATCAAATATGCCTTTCCCTGGCATACAACATTTCAACATGATTTGATAATTAACATTCCCGTGTAAACAACCCAACTACTCAAACATCTAAGGAGAGGGTTAGAGTCACACGCACGCACACACACACACACACACACACACACACACACACACACACACACACACACACACACACACACACACACACACACACACACACACACACACACACACACACACACACACACACACACACACACACACACACTTCCACGTCTTAGACATCACAGAGAGCAGGCATGGCTGTGGGGTAACTGCATATTAGTCTTAGACATTAGGACATGTGAGGTCACAGTGTGGCTGAGAGAGTCTGCATGTTTCTGAGATGCCCTCTGGCAGAGACCTACATTTAACAAAAACATTCCTCCACCTCTCTCTACTCCTCCTCGCCACTGGCTTCTCTCCTGTTAGAGGACTTACTGTGTTAGGGCTGTGGATTCACTCACAGAGTGTTAGGGCTGTGGATTCTCTCACAGAGGTCGTACTGTGTTAGGGCTGTGGATTCTCTCACAGAGGTCGTACTGTGTTAGGGCTGTGGATTCTCTCACAGAGGTCATACTGTGTTAGGGCTGTGGATTCACTCACAGAGTGTTAGGGCTGTGGATTCTCTCACAGAGTGTTAGGGCTGTGGATTCTCTCACAGAGGTCGTACTGTGTTAGGGCTGTGGATTCTCTCACAGAGGTCATACTGTGTTAGGGCTGTGGATTCTCTCACAGAGTGTTAGGGCTGTGGATTCACTCACAGAGGTCATACTGTGTTAGGGCTGTGGATTCTCTCACAGAGGTCATACTGTGTTAGGGCTGTGGATTCTCTCACAGAGTGTTAGGGCTGTGGATTCACTCACAGAGGACATACTGTGTTAGGGCTGTGGATTCTCTCACAGAGTGTTAGGGCTGTGGATTCTCTCACAGAGGTCGTACTGTGTTAGGACTGTGGATTCTCTCACAGAGGTCATACTGTGTTAGGGCTGTGGATTCACTCACAGAGTGTTAGGGCTGTGGATTCTCTCACAGAGTGTTAGGGCTGTGGATTCACTCACAGAGTGTTAGGGCTGTGGATTCTCTCACAGAGGTCATACTGTGTTAGGACTGTGGATTCACTCACAGAGGTCATACTGTGTTAGGACTGTGGATTCACTCACAGAGTGTTAGGGCTGTGGATTCACTCACAGAGGACATACTGTGTTAGGGCTGTGGATTCACTCACAGAGGTCATACTGTGTTAGGGCTGTGGATTCACTCACAGAGTGTTAGGGCTGTGGATTCACTCACAGAGGACATACTGTGTTAGGGCTGTGGATTCTCTCACAGAGGTCATACTGTGTTAGGGCTGTGGATTCTCTCACAGAGGTCGTACTGTGTTAGGGCTGTGGATTCTCTCACAGAGGTCATACTGTGTTAGGGCTGTGGATTCTCTCACAGAGGTCATACTGTGTTAGGGCTGTGGATTCACTCACAGAGTGTTAGGGCTGTGGATTCTCTCACAGAGGTCATACTGTGTTAGGACTGTGGATTCTCTCACAGAGGTCATACTGTGTTAGGGCTGTGGATTCACTCACAGAGTGTTAGGGCTGTGGATTCTCTCACAGAGGTCATACTGTGTTAGGACTGTGGATTCTCTCACAGAGGTCATACTGTGTTAGGGCTGTGGATTCTCTCACAGAGGTCATACTGTGTTAGGGCTGTGGATTCACTCACAGAGTGTTAGGGCTGTGGATTCTCTCACAGAGTGTTAGGGCTGTGGATTCACTCACAGAGTGTTAGGGCTGTGGATTCTCTCACAGAGGTCATACTGTGTTAGGGCTGTGGATTCTCTCACAGAGGTCGTACTGTGTTAGGACTGTGGATTCTCTCACAGAGGTCATACTGTGTTAGGGCTGTGGATTCACTCACAGAGTGTTAGGGCTGTGGATTCTCTCACAGAGGTCATACTGTGTTAGGACTGTGGATTCTCTCACAGAGGTCATACTGTGTTAGGGCTGTGGATTCACTCACAGAGTGTTAGGGCTGTGGATTCTCTCACAGAGGTCGTACTGTGTTAGGGCTGTGGATTCTCTCACAGAGTGTTAGGGCTGTGGATTCTCTCACAGAGGTCGTACTGTGTTAGGGCTGTGGATTCTCTCACAGAGGTCATACTGTGTTAGGACTGTGGATTCCATCCCACTATGCCACTAACTGCCTGTTATTAAAGATGGAATCTGTTGAAAAATTAAAGTGGAGAGCCGCAAACTTTAGGAGCTCAGATGCAATAATTTAATAACCTGATATCCAACGTTTCGCCAGACAAGCTGTCTTCATCAGGGTATAGAGATGCAATCTACACTAGGGGAAATAGCACTACTGTTACACACGGTATCTACACTAGGGGAAACAGCAGCACTTAAACATGGAATCTACACTAGGGGTAACAGCACCACTTAAACATGAAATCTACACTAGGGGAAACAGCACCACTTAAACATGGAATCTACACTAGGGGAAACAGAACCACTTAAACATGGAATCTACACTAGGGGAAACAGCACCACTTAAACATGGAATCTACACTAGGGGAAACAGCACCACTTAAATATGGAAACTACACTAGGGAAACAGCACCACTTAAACATGGAATCTACACTAGGGGAAACAGCACCACTTAAACATGGAAACTACACTAGGGAAACAGCACCACTTAAACATGGAATCTACACTAGGGGAAACAGCACCACTTAAACATTAAATCTACACTAGGGGAAACAGCTCCACTGTTAAATAAGGAATCTACACTTGGGGAAACAGCACCACTTAAACATGGAATCTACACTAGGGGAAACAGCACCACTTAAACATGGAATCTACACTAGGGGAAACAGCACCACTTAAACATTAAATCTACACTAGGGGAAACAGCTCCACTGTTAAATATGGAATCTACACTAGGAGAAACAGCTCCACTGTCCGCCCCACCGCTGTCGTTATGGTTTTTGTTTTGTTGATGAAGCGGACGTGAGGAGCATGGTGCAACATGCTGTTCTGACGCGCGTTGCAATGACGTCATATCGCAGTTTCACCATTAAAGGATTCCAGCTTGAAGCTTCTGCTTTTCTCCAACTGTGGAACGATCTAAAATGAATCCCCTTTTGTGTATGGTTTTGGATTTAACTTTACATCCTTCTAATAATCATATCCAAGAGTGGCATGTAGAATCTTTTTACGCTTTTGTGATTAAATATCAATTATTTCAGGTATTTGAAGGGTCAGCGTACATTTAGCTCACCCTTAGCAAAACAGATTGGAACGATCCAGAGTAGAGCGCTGAAGGCCACATAGTCTATTCCTATTGGGAACAGATACAAACGCATTGAAACAGCCATGTCTATGGCAAACATTTTCTGTAGTGTAGCGCCCTCTGCTGTTGGAATTCTGCACAGACAACTGAGCCTCGATTCACTTTACATATTCAACTTTAATCAACCAACCAATAACACTTGCATATATATAAAAAATATATATATATATCAAAAGATAAAACAATATTCAACATTGGTTGATAATAATAATACATTTCTAGATGTGTCATAAAGCATTCATATAATATGATTCTTACCTGGGCCTCTGCTTGGGGTGGAGACTTCCTTATTTGGTTTCAGAAGAAATGTCATCTATCCTCGTATTCAGATATGGCTGGTGACGTCCTGTGTTTATCATTTCAAGTCTTCTGTGTGTGAGTGTGTGTGTGTGTGCGTGCGTTGTGTTCCTGTGTGTGTGTGTGTGTCTGTGTCTGTGTGTGTGTGTGCGTGCTTTGTGTTCCTGTGGGTGTGTGTGTGTGTGTCTGTGCGTGTGTGTGTGTATGTGTGTGTGCGTGCATGCGTGCATTGTGTTCCTGTGGGTGTGTGTGTGTGTGTGTGTGTGTCTGTATCTGTGTGTGTGTGTGTGTGTGCGTGCGTGCTTTGTGTTCCTGTGTGTGTGTGTGTGTGTGTGTGTGTGTGTGTGTGTGTGTGTGTGTGTGTGTGTGTGTGTGTGTGTGTGTGTGTGTGTGTGTGTGTGTGTGTGTGTGGGTCTGTGCGTTTGTGTGTGTGTCTGTGCGTGTGTGTGTGTGTGTGTGTGTGTGTGTGTGTGTGTGTGTGTGTGTGTGGGTCTGTGCGTGTGTGTGTGTGTCTGTGCGTGTGTGTGTGTGTGTGTGTGTGTGTGTGTTTGCTTATGAAGGTGCAGTAGTCCATAAAAATGGGGCTTGATCCCATTTAATGGCAACATAATGCATAAAATACATCTTTCATTCACAATCTGCTTTAACATAGAGTCATGAAGATTCAATGGGAGGTATTTGTCTCCATCAGGACATAACAGAACTAACCAAGGTCCCCTATCTAAAACAAACACACCCTCTCCATCAGGACATAACAGAACTAACCAAGGTCCCCTATCTAAAACAAACACACTCTCTCCCAAGCACCAAGGGGGAAGATCAGATTTACATAAATCTGATCAAATTGAAAATTCTAAAATCATTGAAAGCTCCTTCATTCTTCATCAACAAAAAATAATATCTAATTTAGCATTTTATTTATTCCTCTTTTGAGAAATGTATTATAAAATCTATGCCTTTTTTCATACATATAAAAATACATGGTGTCTAATAATACCACAGTTTGGCTTCGGGTTTCATTTCAAACACTGAGATTTGAGGAGTTAATGAGTCCAACTGCATGTCTGGACTAGACAGGGGAAGGGCTGAGGCCATAGAGATAGATAGAGGGCACACTGGCCACAAAGCCAGTTTTAGTATGGGCAGCATCACTGTGACGAGCTCCCTGGGAGTGTAATAACAGCGTGGTCAGATAGTGTAAACAGTGGTATGGTGTCCATTTTAGGAAACGCTCAGCTTCAGTGAAGTGTGTGTGAATGCTCAGAGCTAAGGTAAAAATGTCTCACTTCACCGTCGTTTAACGTAACCCAACACCTGGTGACCTCGTCAAGAGGTTTTGGATCTCTTGGCTAAAGTGTTGGGTTGAACAGTAAAGATCCAGGGTCAAGCCTCGAGCAGGAGTACCGCCTGACTTCACTACAGTTCGTTTTTCAATCAATCAATCAAACTCTTCTTCTTCTTCGTTATGCTTCCAAAGGGAAGCGACCAGAGCACCACCTGCTCAGCAGGGAAAAGAAGACACAGAACATCGCCATTTATTAAGAGTTCTTCAATTCCACTGAAGTCTTCATCCACAGAGAGGAACTCTTCCATCGAGACGTCATCATCATCATCATCATCATCATCATCATCATCATCATCATCATCATCACTAACGAGGGACAGCAGTCAGGTTTAAAAAGGTTACTGAAGTAAAAAAAATAAAAAATAAAAAAAAACATTGTTTTTTTTGTCCTTTAAAAAAAAAACAAAAAAAAAACATGGTGATAGAATTCTATCTAAAGTCAGTGTTGCAGCATAGTTGACTGGTTTCTCGTGTGAAGAAGTCTTCGAAAATACTTTCAGGACTCTGGGAGCCATCTTGGATTCCAAATCTTGTCCTCTTGAACACAATGTACAAGACAATCTGGAAACCTGTGAACTGAAAGGAAAATATGATATCATGCACAGTATATAGCCTCATTCATTATTTGAATAGCTCAAATAAAACAGACTTAAAAAGAAGAAGACATACTTGCTCTCGTTTCCCTGGAGAACTATGACCAAAGAATGAAGGCTAAAGAAAAAAACAAAAATAAAAATAAAAACTGAACGAATTGAAAAGAAGAGAATGGAGAGAAATGAGTCATTTTTTTTTGCCAGACAGAGGAAAAAAAACAGCAATTTGTAGCATTTATACTCCAAGTCAGATTCCATCTAAATAAATTGAACAATACAACACAGTGTCACTGGCTTCAAAAGGGACCATTTGACCCGGATGTACCTTTTCTTCGAGTTCCTTTATCTGTCTTTTCTGAGCTGCTATCCATTCCTCCAGCTCTTTGATTCTCTGGACATGAAAAACAGGACGAACAATAAGGTGGAGAACAAGTCAAATCAGATTAGAGAAATGTTTAACATTGCTATACTGTAGCTGAGGAAGGAGAATTTCCCTGGGGAATGGACTGTAGGGTAGCTG
Source organism: Oncorhynchus masou masou (assembly GCF_036934945.1). Lineage (NCBI taxonomy): Eukaryota > Metazoa > Chordata > Actinopteri > Salmoniformes > Salmonidae > Oncorhynchus > Oncorhynchus masou. The sequence goes on along the minus strand of NW_027016018.1, from coordinate 94,160 downwards.
AGGAAGGAGAATCTCCCTGGGGAATGGACTGTAGGGTAGCTGAGGAAGGAGAATCTCCCTGGGGAATGGACTGTAGGGTAGCTGAGGAAGGAGAATCTCCCTGGGGAATGGACTGTAGGGTAGCTGAGGAAGGAGAATCTCCCTGGGGAATGGACTGTAGGGTAGCTGAGGATGAGAATCTACCTGGGGAATGGACTGTAGGGTAGCTGAGGAAGGAGAATCTCCCTGGGGAATGGACTGTAGGGTAGCTGAGGAAGGAGAATCTCTCTGGGGAATGGACTGTAGGGTAGCTGAGGAAGGAGAATCTCCCTGGGGAATGGACTGTAGGGTAGCTGAGGAAGGAGAATCTCCCTGGGGAATGGACTGTAGGGTAGCTGAGGAAGGAGAATCTCTCTGGGGAATGGACTGTAGGGTAGCTGAGGAAGGAGAATCTCCCTGGGGAATGGACTGTAGGGTAGCTGAGGAAGGAGAATCTCTCTGGGGAATGGACTGTAGGGTAGCTGAGGAAGGAGAATCTCCCTGGGGAATGGACTGTAGGGTAGCTGAGGAAGGAGAATCTCCCTGGGGAATGGACTGTAGGGTAGCTGAGGATGAGAATCTCCCTGGGGAATGGACTGTAGGGTAGCAGAGGAAGGAGAATCTCCCTGGGGAATGTACTGTAGGGTAGCTGAGGAAGGAGAATCTCCCTGGGGAATGTACTGTAGGGTAGCTGAGGAAGGAGAATCTCCCTGGGGAATGGACTGTAGGGTAGCTGAGGAAGGAGAATCTCCCTGGGGAATGGACTGTAGGGTAGCTGAGGAAGGAGAATCTCCCTGGGGAATGGACTGTAGGGTAGCTGAGGAAGGAGAATCTCCCTGGGGAATGGACTGTAGGGTAGCAGAGGAAGGAGAATCTCCCTGGGGAATGGACTGTAGGGTAGCTGAGGAAGGAGAATCTCCCTGGGGAATGGACTGTAGGGTAGCTGAGGAAGGAGAATCTCCCGGGGAATGGACTGTAGGGTAGCTGAGGAAGGAGAATCTCCCTGGGGAATGGACTGTAGGGTAGCTGAGGAAGGAGAATCTCCCTGGGGAATGGACTGTAGGGTAGCTGAGGAAGGAGAATCTCCCTGGGGAATGGACTGTAGGGTAGCTGAGGAAGGAGAATCTCCCTGGGGAATGGACTGTAGGGTAGCTGAGGAAGGAGAATCTCCTGGGGAATAAGACCCACGAGTAATGGTCCTTTCTCTCACCTCCTTTAGACAGGTAGGTGTTATACTGTAGATAGACATAGTCTCATTACTTGCAGTATGTGTTATACTGTACATAGGCAGAGTAACAATATTGTCCCTGTTCTGCCTGGTATTAAATAGACTCAGCAGTAATGGTCCATTGTTTTACTGGCTGTAAATACAGTGATAGCTGTCTCTTCTCTCACCTGCTGTGAGTTGTACCAGCTCCATCCTCTACCAGCTCCATCCTCTACCAGCTCCATCCTCTACCAGCTCCATCCTCTATCAGTACCAGCTCCATCCTCTACCAGCTCCATCCTCTACCAGCTCCATCCTCTACCAGCTCCATCCTCTACCAGCTCCATCCTCTATCAGTACCAGCTCCATCCTCTACCAGCTCCATCCTCTACCAGCTCCATCCTCTACCAGCTCCATCCTCTACCAGCTCCATCCTCTATCAGTACCAGCTCCATCCTCTACCAGCTCCATTCTCTACCAGCTCCATCCTCTACCAGCTCCATCCTCTACCAGCTCCATCTTCTACCAGCTCCATCCTCTACCAGTACCAGCTCCATCCTCTACCAGTACCAGCTCCATCCTCTACCAGCTCCATCCTCTACCAGCTCAATCCTCTACCAGCTCCATCCTCTAGCAGTACCAGCTCCATCCTCTACCAGTACCAGCTCCATCCTCTACCAGCTCCATCCTCTACCAGCTCCATCCTCTACCAGCTCCATCCTCTACCAGCTCCATCCTCTAGCAGTACCAGCTCCATCCTCTACCAGTACCAGTTCCATCCTCTACCAGCTCCATCCTCTACCAGCTCCATCCTCTACCAGCTCCATCCTCTACCAGCTCCATCCTCTACCAGCTCCATCCTCTACCAGCTCCATCCTCTAGCAGTACCAGCTCCATCCTCTACCAGTACCAGTTCCATCCTCTACCAGCTCCATCGTCTACCATTACCAGCTCCATCCTCTACCAGCTCCATCTTCTACCAGCTCCATCCTCTAGCAGTACCAGCTCCATCCTCTACCAGTACCAGCTCCATCCTCTACCAGCTCCATCCTCTACCAGCTCCATCCTCTAGCAGTACCAGCTCCATCCTCTACCAGTACCAGTTCCATCCTCTACCAGCTCCATCCTCTACCAGCTCCATCCTCTACCAGCTCCATCCTCTACCAGCTCCATCCTCTACCAGCTCCATCCTCTACCAGCTCCATCCTCTACCAGCTCCATCCTCTAGCAGTACCAGCTCCATCCTCTACCAGTACCAGTTCCATCCTCTACCAGCTCCATCGTCTACCATTACCAGCTCCATCCTCTACCAGCTCCATCTTCTACCAGCTCCATCCTCTAGCAGTACCAGCTCCATCCTCTACCAGTACCAGCTCCATCCTCTACCAGCTCCATCCTCTACCAGCTCCATCCTCTACCAGCTCCATCCTCTACCAGCTCCATCCTCTACCATTACCAGCTCCATCCTCTACCAGCTTCATCCTCTCACCTGCTGTGAGTGCTGTAGCATGTCCATTCTCTCCCTGAGGATCTGTGAGTCCCTCTCTCTTAGCTCCATCATGACCCCTCTCTTCCACTGCTCCACCGCCCGACGCAGTGTCTCCCTCTCGTCGTCCGACAGCATCTCTGATATCTTGGCCCCCGCATCCTGTTGCAGGGTATCAAACAGCATTGCCTCTAGCTCCAAGATCCTCTGGAGGGTGGGGGGAGGGGAGAGAGGGAGGGAGGGGAGAGAGGGAGGGAGAGAGGGAGGGAGGGAGGGAGGGAAGGAAGGAGGGAGGGAGAGAGGGAGGGAAGGAAGGAAGGAGGGAGGGAGGGAGGGAGGGAGGGAGGGAGGGAGGGAGGGAGGGAGGGAGGGAGGGAGGGAGGGAGGGAGGGAGGGAGGGAGGGAGGGAGGGGAGAGAAAGAAGAAGAGTGTCAAGGTCGTTGGTGTTACACCTAACGACCACAAGAGGGCACAGCTGCAGCTAGACAGTGGGTGGACAATGTGATCCACTGGCTCAATGTTTTCCATAAAAACTATATATCTATATATATAGTATATAAAACATTAAGAACACCTGCTCCTTCCATGACACAGACTGACCAGGTGAATCCAGGTGAAAGCTATGATCCCTTATTGATGTCACTTGTCCACTTGAAATCAGTGTAGACGAAGGGGAGGAGACAGGTTATACAAGGATTTAAGCCTTGAGACAATTGAGACATGGATTATGTATGTGTGCCATACACAATCCGTGTCTCAATTGATTTAAGCAAGACAAAAGATTTAAGTGCCTCTGAACGGGGTATGGTAGTAGGTGCCAGGCGCACCGGTTTGAGTCAAGAACTACAATGCTGCTGGGTTTTTCATGTGTATCAAGAAAGGTCCACCGACCCAAAGGACATCTAGCCAACTTGACAACTATGGGAAGCACTGGGCCAGCATCCCTGGGGAAGGCTTCGGACACCTTGCCCCGATGAACCAAGTCTGTCATGAGGACAAAAAGGGGGTACAACTCAATATTTGGAAAGTTTGTTCTTAATGTTTTCTGCACTCATTGTATATTTTCACCTTAGTCATTTAGCAGATATCAATCAAATGTATTTATAAAGCCCTTCTTACATCAGCTGATGTCACAAAGTGCTGTCCAGAAACCCAGCCTTAAACCCCAAACAGCAAGCAATGCAGGTGTAGAAGCACGGATGCTCTTATCCAGAGCGCGATTGTTAGTTTTACAAAGGCAAGTTTTTTTCCCCCTGGAACATTTGGGTCCATTTGAAATGTCTCACCTTGTGAGCCTGAGCCATGGACTGTTTCCTGTAGTCCAACTCCTCATCCAGATAGCCTTTCTGTTTACTGAACACATGCTGCAAATAACACACAACACAACCTGATCATCCAGCCAAATCCAACTGAAGATTCATACAAAATCATTATTCATTCATTCATTCATTTGTTTGTTTGTTTATTCATTCATTAATTCATTTCTTTAATTCATTATTTTTTTTATTCATTTATTCATTTGATAATTCATTATTTCCTTCCTTCATTCATTCATTTGTTAATTCATTCATTCATTTGTTTGTTTGTTTATTCATTCATTAATTCATTTCTTTAATTAATTATTTTTTTTATTCATTCATTCATTTGATAATTCATTATTTCCTTCCTTCCTTCATTCATTCATTTGTTAATTCATTCATATAAGATGTCTGTTAAATACTGTAGGTCGGGCTACAATATATTGCCAGTTTCCAATGCACTTTAAGCACATAACACGTACCTCCATGCATCAGCAACATATTAAACAACTTGAGCAACATGCTAAATAAGAAGGGTTAAAAAATAAAATATAGATCAGCCATTTACCTTCTCACTTTCAATGTCCATCCTTTTCTGTGCTAAAGCTGTTTTGGTGACCTCTATATTCTCAAGCCACTGAAAGGAGAAGATAATAAACGGGGATATTCAGCTGGGAATAAAACATTACTTTATCTCATTAACTCAAATGATGCAAAGCCTACTGTACGACAGGGATTCAAAGACAAGGCTGGCATTCAAACAAACAAAGATTTAAACAGCCTTTTGAAATGTAAGTTGCTGAGAATATAAATACCCTCTCTGCTAGCGTTAAGACGGTCCTGGCGTGAATGGCCACCACCTGCTCCTCGTTGGATAGGTTCTGGGTGGTACATGGCACATAAGGAGAACACAACACTCAGACACTCAGCGTCAAGCAGACAGCAGATCCATCAACACTGAGACACTCAGCATCAAGCAGACAGCAGATCCATCAACACTGAGACACTCAGCATCAAGCAGACAGCAGATCCATCAACACCGAGACACTCAGTATCAAGCAGACAGCAGATCCATCAACACTCAGACACTCAGCATCAAGCAGACAGCAGATCCATCAACACTGAGACACTCAGCGTCAAGCAGACAGCAGATCCATCAACACTGAGACACTCAGCATCAAGCAGACAGCAGATCCATCAACACTCAGACACTCAGCGTCAAGCAGACAGCAGATCCATCAACAGTCAGACACTCAGTATCAAGCAGACAGCAGATCCATCAACACTGAGACACTCAGTATCAAGCAGACAGCAGATCCATCAACACTGAGACACTCAGCATCAAGCAGACAGCAGATCCATCAACACTGAGACACTCAGCATCAAGCAGACAGCAGATCCATCAACACTGAGACACTCAGCATCAAGCAGACAGCAGATCCATCAACACTGAGACACTCAGCATCAAGCAGACAGCAGATCCATCAACACTGAGACACTCAGCATCAAGCATACAGCAGATCCATCAACACTGAGACACTCAGCATCAAGCATACAGCAGATCCATCAACACCGAGACACTCAGCATCAAGCATACAGCAGATCCATCAACACTCAGACACTCAGCATCAGGCAGACAGCAGATCCATCAACAGTCAGCATCAAGCAGACAGCAGATCCATCAACACTGAGACACTCAGCATCAAGCAGACAGCAGATCCATCAACACTGAGACACTCAGCATCAAGCAGACAGCAGATCCATCAACACTGAGACACTCAGCATCAAGCATACAGCAGATCCATCAACACTGAGACACTCAGCATCAAGCATACAGCAGATCCATCAACACCGAGACACTCAGCATCAAGCATACAGCAGATCCATCAACACTCAGACACTCAGCATCAGGCAGACAGCAGATCCATCAACAGTCAGCATCAAGCAGACAGCAGATCCATCAACACCGAGACACTCAGCATCAAGCAGACAGCAGATCCATCAACACTCAGACACTCAGCATCAAGCAGACAGTAGATCCATCAACACTCAGACACTCAGCATCAAGCAGACAGCAGATCCATCAACACTCAGACACTCAGCATCAAGCAGACAGCAGATCCATCAACACAGAGGAGACAGATAGACAGAGCAACGAGTCCAGTGCGGTTGGAGCGGATCCCACTGCAGGCAGACATACATGAACATACATGTAGATAGGAAATGAACATACACTTACGGCATTATCCCCCAGTATATCTAGCTTTTTCATTAGCTCTGTGATGATGATGTCCTGCCAGGGAGAAGAGACAAGAACATCAGGTTAAACTTCAAATCAACTCCTTAACACTCCCCCTAGACCAAGGGTATTCAACTCTGACCCTACGAAGACAACTACTGGTTGTCTGTTCTACCTGATCATTAATATCACCCACCTGGTGTCCCAGGGTCTAAATCAGGCCCTGATCATTTATGTCACCCCACCTGGTGTCCCAGGTATAAATCAGTCTCTGATCATTAATATCACCCCACCTGGTGTCCCAGGGTCTAAATCAGGCCCTGATCATTTATGTCACCCCACCTGGTGTCCCAGGTATAAATCAGTCTCTGATCATTAATATCACCCACCTGGTGTCCCAGGTCTAAATCAGGCCCTGATCATTAATGTCACCCCACCTGGTGTCCCAGGTATAAATCAGTCTCTGATCATTAATATCACCCCACCTGGTGTCCCAGGTCTAAATCAGGCCCTGATCATTTATGTCACCCCACCTGGTGTCCCAGGTATAAATCAGTCTCTGATCATTAATATCACCCCACCTGGTGTCCCAGGTCTAAATCAGGCCCTGATCATTAATATCACCCCACCTGGTGTCCCAGGTCTAAATCAGGCCCTGATCATTAATATCACCCCGCCTGGTGTCCCAGGTCTAAATCAGGCCCTGATCATTAATATCACCCCGCCTGGTGTCCCAGGTCTAAATCAGGCCCTGATCATTTATGTCACCCCACCTGGTGTCCCAGGTATAAATCAGTCTCTGATCATTAATATCACCCCACCTGGTGTCCCAGGTCTAAATCAGGCCCTGATCATTTATGTCACCCCACCTGGTGTCCCAGGTATAAATCAGTCTCTGATCATTAATATCACCCCACCTGGTGTCCCAGGTCTAAATCAGGCCCTGATCATTAATATCACCCCACCTGGTGTCCCAGGTCTAAATCAGGCCCTGATCATTAATATCACCCCACCTGGTGTCCCAGGTCTAAATCATTTGAGGCCCCTAGACACTCTCCTAGCCTCTACCCCCTTGCATATATATATATGATATAATTATTATAGACTCACTGTGACTCCCTCGGCCTCACAGTACACCTGCAGTGGACTGATGCCTTCACAGAAGTGGATGTCGTGGAAGTTGATTCCTGGAGATCTCCTCTCCCTCTCCTGGATGGTGATAGATGACATTATTACTAGATGGCCCATCTTGGAGACCAGGGGCATGTAGAACTAGCCTGCAACTCTTTCATTAGCTAAAGTATGTACGAGTACAGTTAAAACTGACAATACATTTCCAAAAATGTGAATATCATTAAGATTAAACATTTTTCTGTCCAATCGTTTACAAGGTCCAGTGACAACTGATAGAGATTGGAGAGGATGGAGCTAGGGGGTGGCACCCGAGAAAGAGGATGGGGCTAGGGGCGGCGCCCGAGAAAGGGGATGGGGCTAGGGGGCGGCGTACGAGAAAGAGGATGGGGCTAGGGGGCGGTGCCCGAGAAAGAGGATGAAGCTAGGGGGCGGCGCCCGAGAAAGAGGATGAAGCTAGGGGGCGGCGCCCGAGAAAGCAGTTGTTATGAGGGGTCAAATGGCCTTGCTCTTACTTCAAGTTCAAGGATCCGGAACTCCAGGAGTTCATTTTGGTCTCTGGCGTCCTGAAATTCGTTTTTTAAACGGGACTCCTCTGTTTCCATGTGCTTGATCTGTTAAGAGACAGAAATACACCGGGGAAATGCAATCACATGTTTCCAATCACACCTGGATTACATGTGACATATCACTTCAGCTAAATATCACGGATAATAGTTTTATACCTTCCCTATAAGTTCTTGATTTCTTTGATACAGGGCTTGTTTCTCCTCGATCCACTTCATATCCTACAAACACACAGGAAATCAGTGGCAAAGAACTCTGTGTGTGTGTGCGTGGGTGTGTGCGTGCGTGCGTGTGTGTGTGTGCGTGTGTAATCCAGTCACCTGTCCTTGCTGGGACAGAACACACTCCAGGTCCTGTATTCTCGTTTGGTAGAGAATAAGCTCTGCTTGCAACTGTTCTCTTGTCTGTGGAGTGAAGAGAAAAACATTCACTGGTTATATACAAAGATAATAAATGCTAGTAGAATATGTTTCTCTAACTGGTTCAGTCTCTACCTGGTTCAGTCTCTACCTGGTTCAGTCTCTACCTGGTTCAGACTCTACCTGGTTCAGTCTCTACCTGGTTCAGTCTCTACCTGGTTCAGTCTCTGTCTGGTTCAGTCTCTACCTGGTTCAGACTCTATGGCAGCATTCTGGATCTACCTGGTTCAGTCTCTACCTGGTTCCGTCTCTACCTGGTTCAGTCTCTGCCTGGTTCAGTCTCTACCTGGTTCAGTCTCTAACTGGTTCAGTCTCTGTCTGGTTCAGTCTCTACCTTGTTCAGTCTCTACCTGGTTCAGTCTCTACCTGGTTCAGTCTCTACCTGGTTCAGACTCTACCTGGTTCAGTTTTTACCTGCTTCAGTCTGTATGTCAGCATTATGTCTCTACCTGGTTATGTCTCTATGACAGCATTCAGTCCCTACCTGGTTCAGTCTCTATGGCAGCATTCAGTCTCTACCTGGTTCAGTCTCTATGGCAGCATTCTGGCTCTACCTGGTCAGTCTCTACCTGGTTCTGTCTCTAGGGAAGCATTTTGGTTTGAGACTTGCGTGCTTAAATCTAATTTTCTCTCACGGACATCAATGCATGATTTATGTGAATGTCTGGGCTGAATCAGGCCTTGGAGGAGTCCAACTTATGAAGGACAAGTGAATACGACTATAGCCCAATACTTCTAGTGGACTAGTGGCCTGAAATACATTACTGCCCAGTGAATGAAATACATGTTTTGATAATGGCATCATAATAGAGCACCTCTTACCTTGACTTCCTTCTCTGCATCAAACGTGCCCCCCACCTGCTCCTGTAGAAGTGCATAGGCTCTCTGAAGAGCCTGGTACTCCATGGTCAACTGATGAAACCTTATCTCTGTCTCCTCCCTGATCATACCCTACAGGCAGACATGCAGACAGAAAGACAGAAAGACAGGTAGACAGAAAGACAGGTAGACAGGTAGACAGAAAGACAGGTAGATAGACAGGTGGACAGACAGGCAGACAGAAAGACAGGTAGACAGAAAGACAGGTAGACAGACAGGCAGACAGACAGACAGACAGACAGACAGAACGACAGATAAACAGGCAGACAGGTAGGCAGATGGGCAGACAGACAGGTAGACATACGGGCAGACAGACAGATAGGCAGACAGACAGATAGGCAGACAGACGGGAAGACAGAGAGGCAGATGTACAGACAGACAGAAACAACAGTGAGGGAGGTCAGAGATCGCTGTCCCTCCCCATGGTCATTATAACACAATATCAGAAACAACAGTGAGGGAGGTCAGAGATCGCTGTCCCTCCCCATGGTCATTATAACACAATATCAGAAACAACAGTGAGGGAGGTCAGAGGTCGCTGTCCCTTCCCATGGTCATTATAACACAATATCAGAAACAACAGTGAGGGAGGTCAGAGGTCGCTGTCCCTCCCCATGGTCATTATAACACAATATCAGAAACAACATATGACATAAGAAACAGGCAATATGTCTGCTTCTCGGTAAACGTTGCGTTGCATATTTACACTTCTGAAATTGACTGCTGCATATCAAGAATGGAAACACACTTCCACATTCATACATAGTTCTGATACAAACCAAATGTCAAAACGTCAAGCTTTCATCAGGGAGCAATCAGACGACAAAACATACATACACTGTATATCTATTTGTCTCTCCCCCTCCTCTCTCTTTCTCTCAGTCTTGATCGTTCTCTCTTCCCTCTCTCCCTCTCTCTTGATCACACTCTTTCTCTCTGTCTTGATCGTTCTCTCTTTCCTCTCTCCCTCTCTCTTGATCACACTCTTTCTCTGTCTTGATCGTTCTCTCTTTCCTCTCTCCCTCTCTCTTGATCACACTCTTTCTCTCAGTCTTGATCGTTCTCTCTTTCCTCTCTCCCTCTCTCTTGATCACACTCTTTCTCTCAGTCTTGATCGTTCTCCCTTTCCTCTCTCCCTCTCTCTTGATCACACTCTTTCTCTCAGTCTTGATCGTTCTCTCTTTCCTCTCTCCCTCTCTCTTGATCACACTCTTTCTCTCAGTCTTGATCGTTCTCTCTTTCCTCTCTCCCTCTCTCTTGATCACACTCTTTCTCTCAGTCTTGATCGTTCTCCCTTTCCTCTCTCCCTCTCTCTTGATCACACTCTTTCTCTCTGTCAGACTCCCCTTAAACACGACAAGCAAAACTGTGAGTCTCCATGTCTTACCTCCTCCAGGTCATCGTCTGGTGTGCACGGTGTCCTGTCTGTGTGGACGGAGATGGAGGAACCGTCTGAGTCTATAGAGGCCTCTTCATCGTAACCAAAGAAGGTCTCTACCAGCGGTTTAGACGGCCTGATGGCCTTCTTCCTCCCCAGGCTGCCCTGCCGCCTGTACCTCAGCAGCATATCTCTTTCCTAGAACATCGTTCCATGGAAGATTACGGGAAATGGTTGTTTGTCATGTGCCGAATACAACAGGCGTATTAAACAGAGCTTTCCTCATAGACACCTAATATTAAACAGTACTATCCTCATAGACACCTAATATTAAACAGTACTATCCTCATAGACACCTAATATTAAACAGTACTATCCTCATAGACACCTAATATTAAACAGTACTATCCTCATAGACATAGCTAGATATTAAACAGTACTATCCTCATAGACATAGCTAGATATTAAACAGTACTATCCTCATAGACATAGCTAGATATTAAACAGTACTATCCTCATAGACATAGCTAGATATTAAACAGTACTATCCTCATAGACATAGCTAGATATTAAACAGTACTATCCTCATAGACACCTAATATTAAACAGTACTATCCTCAGACACCTAATATTAAACAGCACTATCCTCATAGACACCTAATATTAAACAGTACTATCCTCATAGACACCTAATATTAAACAGTACTATCCTCATAGACACCTAATATTAAACAGTACTATCCTCATAGACACCTAATATTAAACAGCACTATCCTCATAGACACCTAATATTAAACAGTACTATCCTCATAGACACCTAATATTAAACAGTACTATCCTCATAGACACCTAATATTAAACAGTACTATCCTCATAGACACCTAATATTAAACAGTACTATCCTCATAGACACCTAATATTAAACAGTACTATCCTCATAGACACCTAATATTAAACAGTACTATCCTCATAGACACCTAATATTAAACAGTACTATCCTCAGAGACACCTAATATTAAACAGTACTATCCTCATAGACATAGCTAGATATTAAACAGTACTATCCTCATAGACACCTAATATTAAACAGTACTATCCTCATAGACATAGCTAGATATTGAACAATACTATCCTCATAGACATAGCTAGATATTAAACAGTACTATCCTCATAGACATAGCTAGATATTCAACACTACTATCCTCATAGACATAGCTAGATATTCAACAGTACTATCCTCAGAGACACCTAATATTAAACAGTACTATCCTCAGAGACACCTAATATTAAACAGTACTATCCTCATAGACACCTAATATTAAACAGTACTATCCTCATAGACATAGCTAGATATTAAACAGTACTATCCTCATAGACACCTAATATTAAACAGTACTATCCTCATAGACATAGCTAGATATTAAACAGTACTATCCTCAGAGACATAGCTAGGTATTAAACAGTACTATCCTCATAGACACCTAATATTAAACAGTACTATCCTCATAGACACCTAATATTAAACAGTACTATCCTCATAGACACCTAATATTAAACAGTACTATCCTCATAGACACCTAATATTAAACAGTAGTATTCTCAAAGACATAGCTAGATATTAAACAGTACTATCCTCATAGACACCTAATATTAAACAGTACTATCCTCATAGACATAGCTAGATATTAAACAGTAGTATCCTCATAGACACCTAATATTAAACAGTACTATCCTCATAGACACCTAATATTAAACAGTACTATCCTCATAGACACCTAATATTAAACAGTACTATCCTCATAGACACCTAATATTAAACAGTACTATCCTCATAGACACCTAATATTAAACAGTACTATCCTCATAGACACCTAATATTAAACAGTACTATCCTCAGAGACACCTAATATTAAACAGTACTATCCTCATAGACATAGCTAGATATTAAACAGTACTATCCTCATAGACACCTAATATTAAACAGTACTATCCTCATAGATACCTAATATTAAACAGTACTATCCTCATAGACATAGCTAGATATTAAACAGTACTATCCTCATAGACACCTAATATTAAACAGTACTATCCTCATAGACACCTAATATTAAACAGTACTATCCTCATAGACACCTAATATTAAACAGTACTATCCTCATAGACACCTAATATTAAACAGTACTATCCTCATAGACACCTAATATTAAACAGTACTATCCTCATAGACATAGCTAGATATTAAACAGTACTATCCTCATAGACACCTAATATTAAACAGTACTATCCTCATAGACACCTAATATTAAACAGTACTATCCTCATAGACACCTAATATTAAACAGTACTATCCTCATAGACATAGCTAGATATTAAACAGTACTATCCTCATAGACACCTAATATTAAACAGTACTATCCTCAGAGACATAGCTAGATATTAAACAGTACTATCCTCATAGACATAGCTAGATATTAAACAGTACTATCCTCATAGACACCTAATATTAAACAGTACTATCCTCATAGACACCTAATATTAAACAGTACTATCCTCAGAGACACCTAATATTAAACAGTACTATCCTCATAGACATAGCTAGATATTAAACAGTACTATCCTCATAGACATAGCTAGATATTAAACAGTACTATCCTCATAGACACCTAATATTAAACAGTACTATCCTCATAGATACCTAATATTAAACAGTACTATCCTCATAGACACCTAATATTAAACAGTACTATCCTCATAGACATAGCTAGATATTAAACAGTACTATCCTCATAGACACCTAATATTAAACAGTACTATCCTCATAGACATAGCTAGATATTAAACAGTACTATCCTCAGAGACATAGCTAGGTATTAAACAGTACTATCCTCATAGACACCTAATATTAAACAGTACTATCCTCATAGACACCTAATATTAAACAGTACTATCCTCATAGACACCTAATATTAAACAGTACTATCCTCATAGACACCTAATATTAAACAGTAGTATTCTCAAAGACATAGCTAGATATTAAACAGTACTATCCTCATAGACACCTAATATTAAACAGTACTATCCTCATAGACATAGCTAGATATTAAACAGTAGTATCCTCATAGACACCTAATATTAAACAGTACTATCCTCAGAGACACCTAATATTAAACAGTACCATCCTCAGAGACACCTAATATTAAACAGTACCATCCTCATAGACACCTAATATTAAACAGTACTATCCTCATAGACATAGCTAGATATTAAACAGTACTATCCTCATAGACACCTAATATTAAACAGTACTATCCTCATAGACACCTAATATTAAACAGTACTATCCTCATAGACATAGCTAGATATTAAACAGTACTATCCTCATAGACACCTAATATTAAACAGTACTATCCTCATAGACACCTAATATTAAACAGTACTATCCTCATAGACATAGCTAGATATTAAACAGTACTATCCTCATAGACACCTAATATTAAACAGTACTATCCTCATAGACACCTAATATTAAACAGTACTATCCTCATAGACATAGCTAGATATTAAACAGTACTATCCTCATAGACACCTAATATTAAACATTACTATCCTCATAGACACCTAATATTAAACATTACTATCCTCATAGACACCTAATATTAAACAGTACTATCCTCATAGACAACTAATATTAAACAGTACCATCCTCATAGACACCTAATATTAAACAGTAGTATCCTCAAAGACATAGCTAGATATTAAACAGTACTATCCTCATAGACACCTAATATTAAACAGTACTATCCTCATAGACACCTAATATTAAACAGTACTATCCTCATAGACACCTAATATTAAACAGTACTATCCTCATAGACACCTAATATTAAACAGTACTATCCTCATAGACACCTAATATTAAACAGTACTATCCTCATAGACACCTAATATTAAACAGTACTATCCTCATAGACACCTAATATTAAACAGTACTATCCTCATAGACACCTAATATTAAACAGTACTATCCTCAGAGACACCTAATATTAAACAGTACTATCCTCATAGACATAGCTAGATATTAAACAGTACTATCCTCATAGACACCTAATATTAAACAGTACTATCCTCATAGATACCTAATATTAAACAGTACTATCCTCATAGACATAGCTAGATATTAAACAGTACTATCCTCATAGACACCTAATATTAAACAGTACTATCCTCATAGACACCTAATATTAAACAGTACTATCCTCATAGACACCTAATATTAAACAGTACTATCCTCATAGACACCTAATATTAAACAGTACTATCCTCATAGACACCTAATATTAAACAGTACTATCCTCATAGACATAGCTAGATATTAAACAGTACTATCCTCATAGACACCTAATATTAAACAGTACTATCCTCATAGACACCTAATATTAAACAGTACTATCCTCATAGACACCTAATATTAAACAGTACTATCCTCATAGACATAGCTAGATATTAAACAGTACTATCCTCATAGACACCTAATATTAAACAGTACTATCCTCAGAGACATAGCTAGATATTAAACAGTACTATCCTCATAGACATAGCTAGATATTAAACAGTACTATCCTCATAGACACCTAATATTAAACAGTACTATCCTCATAGACACCTAATATTAAACAGTACTATCCTCAGAGACACCTAATATTAAACAGTACTATCCTCATAGACATAGCTAGATATTAAACAGTACTATCCTCATAGACATAGCTAGATATTAAACAGTACTATCCTCATAGACACCTAATATTAAACAGTACTATCCTCATAGATACCTAATATTAAACAGTACTATCCTCATAGACACCTAATATTAAACAGTACTATCCTCATAGACATAGCTAGATATTAAACAGTACTATCCTCATAGACACCTAATATTAAACAGTACTATCCTCATAGATACCTAATATTAAACAGTACTATCCTCATAGACACCTAATATTAAACAGTACTATCCTCATAGACACCTAATATTAAACAGTACTATCCTCATAGACACCTAATATTAAACAGTACTATCCTCATAGACATAGCTAGATATTAAACAGTACTATCCTCAGAGACATAGCTAGATATTAAACAGTACTATCCTCATAGACATAGCTAGATATTAAACAGTACTATCCTCATAGACATAGCTAGATATTAAACAGTACTATCCTCAGAGACATAGCTAGATATTAAACAGTACTATCCTCATAGACACCTAATATTAAACAGTACTATCCTCATAGACACCTAATATTAAACAGTACTATCCTCATAGACACCTAATATTAAACAGTACTATCCTCATAGACACCTAATATTAAACAGTACTATCCTCATAGACATAGCTAGATATTAAACAGTACTATCCTCAGAGACATAGCTAGATATTAAACAGTACTATCCTCATAGACACCTAATATTAAACAGTACTATCCTCATAGACACCTAATATTAAACAGTACTATCCTCATAGACACCTAATATTAAACAGTACTATCCTCATAGACACCTAATATTAAACAGTACTATCCTCAGAGACATAGCTAGATATTAAACAGTACTATCCTCATAGACACATAATATTAAACAGTACTATCCTCATAGACACCTAATATTAAACAGTACTATCCTCATAGACATAGCTAGATATTAAACAGTACTATCCTCATAGATATAGCTAGATATTAAACAGTACTATCCTCATAGACATAGCTAGATATTAAACAGTACTATCCTCATAGATACCTAATATTAAACAGTACTATCCTCATAGAAGCCTAATATTAAACAGTACTATCCTCATAGACACCTAATATTAAACAGTACTATCCTCATAGACACCTAATATTAAACAGTACTATCCTCATAGACACCTAATATTAAACAGTACTATCCTCATAGACATAGCTAGATATTAAACAGAGCTTTCCTCATAGACACCTAATATTAAACAGTACTATCCTCATAGACATAGCTAGATATTAAACAGTACTATCCTCATAGACACCTAATATTAAACAGTACTATCCTCATAGACACCTAATATTAAACAGTACTATCCTCATAGACACCTAATATTAAACAGTACTATCCTCATAGACACCTAATATTAAACAGTACTATCCTCATAGACACCTAATATTAAACAGTACTATCCTCATAGACACCTAATATTAAACAGTACTATCCTCATAGACACCTAATATTAAACAGTACTATCCTCATAGACACCTAATATTAAACAGTACTATCCTCATAGACACCTAATATTAAACAGTACTATCCTCATAGACATAGCTAGATATTAAACAGAGCTTTCCTCATAGACACCTAATATTAAACAGTACTATCCTCATAGACATAGCTAGATATTAAACAGTACTATCCTCATAGACACCTAATATTAAAGAGTACTATCCTCATAGACATAGCTAGATATTAAACAGAGCTTTCCTCATAGACACCTAATATTAAACAGTACTATCCTCATAGACACCTAATATTAAACAGTACTATCCTCATAGACACCTAATATTAAACAGTACTATCCTCATAGACACCTAATATTAAACAGTACTATCCTCATAGACACCTAATATTAAGCAGTTCTATCCTCAGAGGCACTAAAGATGCAGATCGTGTCCCTCCTTTGAGGCTGATAGACTGAGGATACATTCCAAATGGTACCCTATTCCATATGTAGTGCACTACTTTTGATCAGGTCCCACCATATGTCTCTGGACAAAAGTCGTGCACTACTATATATAGTGAAAGTGGACACACAAGGACGTTTCCATATCAGAGTCTGGGGAGGGGTTGCATCAAACTAAGATTATATTGATATAATGTTAGATTAGTTGTTGTTTCCATTAAACTATCCATCATGTTGCATTCCTATCATAATACTTGATGGAATTATCTTAATTAACTTACAATCACACTCTTCACGTATCCAGCTGTCTCCAGTGCCTAGAAAACATATACATTTTGTTGTTGTTGCAATGTCTCATCCTGTGTTTCATGACTACAAAATCCCTTCCGTACGATTCAAAATCATCAGTGTGTTTGGCTTACCAGTGAAGGGGACTGTGAGCATGAGTGTGACAGAGAGAGAGAGAGAGAGAGAGAGAGAGAGAGGGATGGAGAGAGAGAGAGAGAGAGAGGGATGGAGAGAGAGAGAGGGATGGAGAGAGAGAGAGAGAGAGAGAGAGAGATAAGGAGATAAAGAATGACAGTGTGAAAGAGAGAGAAAGAGAGAGAGAGGCAGAGAGAGGCAGAGACAGAGAGACAGAGAGAGAGAGAGAACCACAGAGAAAACCCACGGAAGGGGTGCTGTTGTCATAGAAATTGTAAATACCTTTGACAGGTCGTCAATAATATTCTGCTGTTCCAGAACCTGCAGTCTGAGGAACTCGATCTCTCTCTCCTCCTGACTCTGATCAAGGTCGTTTAGAGAGCTGGGACGTCTTTTGGTGGCAACCTTCTCTCTCTGGAAAGGAAGTCAACCGGGTAAAGGTGTAATACGCGGAAATCACTCCACCATTTCCTGGTTGCTAAAATTTGAATAGCTTGCCTATTGTCAGTTTATGTGACAAAACAAGCAATGTATAGTCGGAAGAATCCATTGTACCATCAACCAAAAATATTATATATTCAGCTGTTTGAAGCTGATGTACAAAACCCGAAAGTAAAAGATGCAAAAAATAACGGAGCTGTGAGGGGAACGGCACCGCAGTACCTCCAGGCTCTGATCAGGCCCTACACCCAAGCAAGGGCACTGCGTTCATCCACCTCTGGCCTGCTTGCCTCCCTACCACTGAGGAAGTACAGTTCCCGCTCAGCCCAGTCAAAACTGTTCGCTGCTCTGGCCCCCCAATGGTGGAACAAACTCCCTCACGACGCCAGGACAGCGGAGTCAATCACCACCTTCCGGAGACACCTGAAACCCCACCTCTTCAAGGAATACCTAGGATAGGATAAGTAATCCTTCTCCCCCCCCCCCTTAATGATTTAGATGCACTATTGTAAAGTGGCTGTTCCACTGGATGTCAGAAGGTGAATTCACCAATTTGTAAGTCGCTCTGGATAAGAGCGTCTGCTAAATGACTTAAATGTAAATGTAAAATAAACTTATGAACAGGAAGCATAGAAGAAAAGCACATAGAACAGATCTACCGCTTCTTAGATTGGTTTTCAATGAGAATGACATGTCTAGAACTCGTATTTCTATGTGATTTTGGTCATGTCGCCCAAAAAGTGACATATTGCAGCTTTAAAAACAATAAAGATATTCAATTTGAGTCATTTTCTGAAATCTGAAGAAGCAAATCTCTATGCACTAGTCAGCTAGTCCACTTGATTCATGTTAACTCTCTGTCACAAGGGATTACTGTACTGTGTTAATTAATAAGGGTAGTCAGTGTTCTGTTAACTCTCTGTCACTAGAGATTACTGTACTGTGTTAATTAATAAGGGAAGTCAGTGTTCTGTTATCTCTCTGTCACTAGAGATTACTGTACTCTATGCTAATTAAGTGATAATGCCCCAGAAGCCGGTGTTTGGAGGATATATTGGGTGTTGTTAGGCCCAAACACCGGCTTCAATGGCATTGTCACTTTTATACGGGTTACCAAATTATTCAAATAATTATTGATACATTTTAATTAAAAAAAAACGTTCTTTTGATTAATTTATTAATTTATTCATACTAGTTCATCCATAACAATGAACTAATGAGGTGTGATTTTGCCTGGTGTGGTCACTCGTCAGGACACTGTTGTTCTGAGGAGCTAGCCAACAACACAGCTAACACAATCACTTCAAACTGAAGATGGAAAGACTGCAAACTCTGCAAACTAGCTGCACTTCGTTTCGTTTGACCTTTTTTCAATTTACATTTATTTTTTATACATCCATGAAATCCATAAAAATGATGCCAGCTGATTCATGATTTCCACTGGCTGAGAAACGCTGCCTGCCTGTCTGTCTCGTCCGATTCGTTCATTACTATGGGACAGCTGGAGATCGAATTTAAATATTGAAACAATGTTGCAAATGTCGGAGAGACAGACAGCAAGGTTTATACAAATCACTGCTGTTAAACGTTAGTCTAAAAGACATGTGAGATAATGTCTAGATGCTTTTTATAGTGGAGATCAAGTTCATAAATTGCCGGGCTGGGCTGATGAGACAGTGGATAGGGCTGATGAGACAGTGGATTGGGCAGATGAGACAGTGGACGGGGCTGATGAGACAGTGGATTGGGCTGATGAGACAGTGGATAGGGCTGATGAGACAGTGGATTGGGCAGATGAGACAGTGGATTGGGCTGATGAGACAGTGGATTGGGCTGATGAGACAGTGGACTGGGCTGATGAGACAGTGGACGGGGCTGATGAGACAGTGGATGGGGCTGATGAGACAGTGGATTGGGCTGATGAGACAGTGGATTGGGCTGATGAGACAGTGGATTGGGCTGATGAGACAGTGGACTGGGCTGATGAGACAGTGGATTGGGCTGATGAGACAGTGGATAGGGCTGATGAGACAGTGGATAGGGCTGATGAGACAGTGGATAGGGCTGATGAGACAGTGGATTGGGCTGATGAGACAGTGGATTGGGCTGATGAGACAGTGGATTGGGCTGATGAGACAGTGGATTGGGCTGATGAGACAGTGGATAGGGCTGATGAGACAGTGGATAGGGCTGATGAGACAGTGGATTGGGCTGATGAGACAGTGGATTGGGCTGATGAGACAGTGGATAGGGCTGATGAGACAGTGGATAGGGCTGATGAGACAGTGGATAGGGCTGATGAGACAGTGGATAGGGCTGATGAGACAGTGGATAGGGCTGATGAGACAGTGGATAGGGATGATGAGACAGTGGATTGGGCTGATGAGACAGTGGATTGGGCTGATGAGACAGTGGATTGGGCTGATGAGACAGTGGATTGGGCTGATGAGACAGTGGATAGGGCTGATGAGACAGTGGATAGGGCTGATGAGACAGTGGATTGGGCTGATGAGACAGTGGATAGGGCTGATGAGATGGTAAGATGGAACAGAGTAAATAGGCATTTTAACGTCATAAACTTAGCCTGTGGTAACTTGTGGAATAGACACCGGCTGGAATGCGGTTTTAACCAATCAGCATTCAGGATTATACCCACCAATTAGCATAAAGGTAGCCAGTGTTCTGTTATCTCTCTGTCACAAGAGATTACTGTACTGAGTTCAAGGTAGCCAGTGTTCTGTTATCTCTCTGTCACAAGAGATTACTGTACTGAGTTCAAGGTAGCCAGTGTTCTGTTATCTCTCTGTCACAAGAGATTACTGTACTGAGTTCAAGGGAGCAAGTGTTCACCTGTGCAGTGAAATATATAGGCACCCTTGCATGATTCACTATTTCTTATAAATGATGTTGAAATTGAAAACACATTTGGTGTACACATGTATTTGTTTGATTTACAACTGCACAGAACCAAGAAAAAACATTGACAACTGTGTGTGTGTGTGTGTGTGTGTGTGTGTGTGTGTGTGTGTGTGTGTGTGTGTGTGTGTGTGTGTGTGTGTGTGTGTGTGTGTGTGTGTGTGTGTGTGAGTGTGTGTGTGTGTGTGTGTGTGTGTGTGTGTGTGTGTGTGTGTGTGTGTGTGTGTGTGTGTGTGTGTGTGTGTGTGTGTGTGTGTGTGTGCTGTACCATTTCCATGTTCTCCTCTGTAATGAAGCGTAGTTTGTTCTCCATGCGTCTGAATGCGTGGGCCAGCTCCTCATTCTTCCTGCTCAGCCTCTTGTTCTTATCCAGCAGGGGCATAAACTGGCTCTCTGCCTCTCTTAGGCGCTTCAGCTAGACGGACACACAAACACACACACACACAAACCATCAGTATCGTTCTTGTCCAGCAGGGGCCCTCTGCCTCTCGCGTGCGCTGCTGCTAGACGGACATACACACACACACACACACACACACACACGTCATCAGTATCATTCTTGTCCAGCAGGGGCCCTCTGCCTCTCGCGTGCGCTGCTGCTAGACGGACACACACACACACAAACACACACTCACGCACTCACACACTCACGTCATCATTATCGTTCTTGTCCAGCAGGGGCCCTCTGCCTCTCGCGTGCGCTGCTGCTAGACGGACATATACACACACACACACACACACACACACACACACACACACACACACACACACACACACACACACACACACACACACACACACACACACACACACACACACACACACACACACACACACACACACACACACACACACACACACACACACACACACACACACACGTCATCAGTATCGTTCTTGTCCAGCAGGGGCCCTCTGCCTCTCGCGTGCGCTGCTGCTAGACGGACACACACACACACACACACACACACACACACACACACACACACACACACACACACACACACACACACACACACACACACACACACACACACACACACACACACACACACACACACACACACGTCATCAGTATCGTTCTTGTCCAGCAGGGGCCCTCTGCCTCTCGCGTGCACTGCTGCTAGACACAGACACAGTCAGGTCCACAATTATCGGCACCCTTGATATAGATGAGCAGTACATGGGGGGGGGTTAGACCAGTCCTCCATACAGAATCTTTCCACATCCTTGATATAGATGAGCAGTATATTGGGGGGGGGGGAGGTGTTAGACCAGTCCTCCATACAGAATCTTTCCACATCCTTGATATAGATGAGCAGTACATTGAGTGGGGGGGGGGTGTTAGACCAGTCCTCCATACAGAATATTTCCACATCCTTGATATAGATGAGCAGTACATTGGGGGGGGGGGGGGGGGGTGAAACCCAGTCCTCCATACAGAATCTTTACACATCCTTGATATAGATGAGTAGTACATGGGGGGGGGGGTGTTAGACCAGTCCTCCATACAGAATCTTTCCACATCCTTGATATAGATGAGCAGTACATTGGGGGAGGGGGGGAGGTGTTAGACCAGTCCTCCATACAGAATCTTTCCACATCCTTGATATAGATGAGCAGTACATTGGGGGAGGGGGAGGTGTTAGACCAGTCCTCCATACAGAATCTTTACACATCCTTGATATAGATGAGCAGTATATTGGGGGGGGGGGGGGTGTTAGGCCAGTCCTCCATACAGAATCTTTCCACATCCTTGATATAGATGAGCAGTATATTGGGGGGGGGGGTGTTAGGCCAGTCCTCCATACAGAATCTTTCCACATCCTTGATATAGATGAGCAGTACATTGGGGGGGGGGGGGGGTGTTAGACCAGTCCTCCATACAGAATCTTTCCACATCCTTGATATAGATGAGCAGTATATTGGGGGAGGGGGGGTGTTAGACCAGTCCTCCATACAGAATCTTTCCACATCCTTGATATAGATGAGCAGTATATTGGGGGAGGGGGGAGGTGTTAGACCAGTCCTCCATACAGAATCTTTCCACATCCTTGATATAGATGAGCAGTACATGCGGGGGGGGGGGGGGAGGTGTTAGACCAGTCCTCCATACAGAATCTTTCCACATCCTTGATATAGATGAGCAGTACATTGGGGGGGGGGGGTGTTAGACCAGTCCTCCATACAGAATCTTTCCACATCCTTGATATCCTTCATCTGCTCTTTGTGAACTGCCCTCTCCAATTCAAACTACAGATGGTCAATGGGGTCCAGAGACGGAGATGGCCATTTCAAAATGTTGATTTTTGTGGTCAATTAACAATTTCGTTGTGGATTTTGACGTGTGGTTGGGATTATTGTCTTGCTGGAAGATCCACTTGCGGCAAAGTGCCAGCCTCTTGAGAGATGCAACCTGGTATTTGGTCAAATGTCCTGGTACTTTGTAAAGTTCATGATGTCGTTGACCTTAACAAGGGCCACAGGACCAGTGGAAACAAAATAGCCGCATAACATCAATGATCCACCAACATATTTTACCATAACATAACATCACCATATTTTACCATAACATAACATCACCACCATATTTTACCATAACATCAATGATCTACCAACATATTTTACCATAACATCACCACCATATTTTACCATAACATCACCACCATATTTTACCATAACATCAATGATCCACTACCATATCTTACCATAACATCAATGGTCCACTACCATATTTTACCATAACATCAATGATCCACTACCATATCTTACCATAACATCAATGGTCCACTACCATATTTTACCATAACATCAATGATCCACTACCATATCTTACCATAACATCAATGATCCACTACCATATTTTACCATAACATCAATGATCCACTAGCATATCTTACCATAACATCAATGATCCACTACCATATTTTACCATAACATCAATGATCCACTAGCATATCTTACCATAACATCACTACCATATCTTACCATAACATCAATGATCCACTACCATATCTTACCATAACATCACTACCATATCTTACCATAACATCAATGATCCACTACCATTTCTTACCATAACATCAATGATCCACTACCATATCTTACCATAACATCAATGATCCACTACCATATCTTACCATAACATCAATGATCCACTAGCATATCTTACCATAACATCACTACCATATCTTACCATAACATCAATGATCCACTACCATATCTTACCATAACATCACTACCATATTTTACCATAACATCAATGATCCACTAGCATATCTTACCATAACATCAATGATCCACTAGCATATTTTACCATAACATCAATGATCCACTACCATATTTTACCATAACATCAATGATCCACTACCATATCTTACCATTACATCAATGATCCACTACTACCATATTTTACCATAACATCAATGATCCACTACCATATCTTACCATAACACCAATGGTCCACTACCATATTTTACCATAACATCAATGATCCACTACCATATCTTACCATAACATCACTACCATATCTTACCATAACATCAATGATCCACTACCATATCTTACCATAACATCAATGATCCACTACCATATCTTACCATAACATCAATGGTCCACTACCATATTTTACCATAACATCAATAATCCACTACCATATCTTACCATAACATCAATGGTCCACTACCATATTTTACCATAACATCAATGATCCACTACCATATCTTACCATTACATCAATGATCCACTACTACCATATTTTACCATAACATCAATGATCCACTACCATATCTTACCATAACACCTATGGTCCACTACCATATTTTACCATAACATCAATGATCCACTACCATATCTTACCATAACATCAATGATCCACTACCATATTTTACCATAACATCAATGATCCACTAGCATATCTTACCATAACATCAATGATCCACTACCATATTTTACCATAACATCAATGATCCACTAGCATATCTTACCATAACATCACTACCATATCTTACCATAACATCAATGATCCACTACCATATCTTACCATAACATCAATGATCCACTACCATATCTTACCATAACATCAACACCATATCTTACCATAACATCAATGATCCACTACCATATTTTACCAAAACATCAATGATCCACTAGCATATCTTACCATAACATCAATGATCCACTACCATATTTTACCATAACATCAATGATCCACTAGCATATCTTACCATAACATCACTACCATATCTTACCATAACATCAATGATCCACTACCATATCTTACCATAACATCACTACCATATCTTACCATAACATCAATGATCCACTACCATATTTTACCATAACATCAATGATCCACTACCATATCTTACCATAACATCAATGATCCACTACCATATTATACCAGAACATAACATCACCACCATATCTTACCATAACATCAATGATCCACTACCATATTTTACCTTAAGTACAAGGTAACTTTCTACATATGCTTCTGTTTTTTAAACACCAAACTCACCGCCGGTGTGATTGGCCAAAATAACTCTATTTTCATGTCATCTGACCTCGGGCCTGGAGTTTGATACTAATGCCACTTTAATGTTTACATATCTTATATACTCATCTCACATGTATATACTCTATTTTATACCATCTATTGTATCTTGCCTTTGCCGCTCGCTCATCCATATATTTATATGTACATATTCTTATTCCATTCCTTTAGATTTGTGTGTATTGGGTTGTTGTTGTGGAATTGTTAGATTACTTGTTAGATATTACTGCACTGTTGGAACTAGAAGCCCTGATAACTGATATATCTGATAACCATGTGTATGTGACCATTAACATCTGCTAACCATGTGTATGTGACCATTAACATCTGATAACCATGTGCATGTGACCATTAACATCTGATAACCATGTGTATGTGACCATTAACATCTGCTAACCATGTGTATGTGACCATTAACATCTGATAACCATGTGTATGTGACCATTAACATCTGCTAACCATGTGTATGTGACCATTAACATCTGCTAACCATGTGTATGTGACCATTAACATCTGCTAACCATGTGTATGTGACCATTAACATCTGCTAACCATGTGTATGTGACCATTAACATCTGCTAACCATGTGTATGTGACAAATACATTTGGATTTGAAACGGCATTGGTTCTTGTATTGGGACCAGTGACATGGTCCCGTAAACTCAGCTTAGAAGCTCTTTAAATAAGTGGGAACGTTTTGCAATGACAGGAAGGTTCTCAGCTTGACGGGCAGTGATGTAGAGGAAAATAAAAGTGAGTAAACGCTGGTGTCCGTTCGCGGTGAGTAAAGTAACACTCCCTATGTTGTTTATGCATTTTGTTTCACAATATGTGGGTCAAAGGTCACGCAAAATAAAATAAAAGGTGCCAAAACCAAACGGATGCAATACCAAACCTGTTTTTTAAGCCAGAACCAAACTGATCCAATACCAAACCTGGTTGTTATACCAGAACCAAACGGATCCAATACCAAACCTGTTTTTTAAGCCAGAACCAAACGGATCCAATACCAAACCTGTTTTTTAAGCCAGAAACAAACTGATCCAATATCAAACCTGTTTTTTATACCAGAACCAAATGGATCCAATTCACCAGTTCATGTCTTTCCTCTGACAAGAGGGCGTTGCGGTCCTCCAGCCAATCAGCATTCAGGGCTGGAACCACCTGGTTTATACTTGTGATTAGAAGACATCAGAACAGCTCACCAGTTCATGTCTTTCCTCTGACAAGAGGGCGTTGCGGTCCTCCAGCCAATCAGAATTCAGGGCTGGAACCACCCGGTTTATACGTGTGATTAGAAGACATCAGAACAGCTCACCAGTTCATTACTTTCCTCTGACAAGAGGGCGTTACGGTCCTCCAGCCAATCAGCATTCAGTGCTGGAACCACCCGGTTTATACTTGTGATTAGAAGACATCAGAACAGCTCACCAGTTCATTTCTTTCCTCTGACAAGAGGGCGTTGCGGTCCTCCAGCCAATCAGCATTCAGGGCTGGAACCACCTGGTTTATACTTGTGATTAGAAGACATCAGAACGGCTCACCAGTTCATTACTTTCCTCTGACAAGAGGGCGTTACGGTCCTCCAGCCAATCAGCATTCAGTGCTGGAACCACCCGGTTTATACCTGTGATTAAAAGACGTCAGAACAGCTCACCAGTTCATTTCTTTCCTCTGACAAGAGGGCGTTGCGGTCCTCCAGTTTGCGGATGACGGCACTCAGCTCAGCGATCTTTAGCTGGAAGCGTCGCGCCTCCTTCTCAGCCAACTGCTGTTCCTGAAACACACACCCACTGCAGATTACTGGGAATAACCCCTAACACCATCCCCAGGCTATATTATTACAGTATATTAGGCCTCGCCCCCTGAACCCCACTTATCGAAAGCCCTATGGACCTTCACTGTAAACACGCCAGGTAGAAACGCCAGTTAATGTGGTAAAATACACCCGGAAACTTCAGGGTTCCTGTTGACATGGATTTATCTAAATGACAGTGTAATAAAGTGGACAGTGGGTACATTCATTCTTACACAGAACAAATAATTAAACAGAAAAATAAAAAACATGAAAGCACTATTCAATAGGCTACGGTCCCTTACTATAGTGTTAATTACAACGCAGCCTTGCTTGCTACTCATCAGGGTTGGGGTCCTTTTGAATTGAAGGAAGTCAATTCAGGAAATGATTTGAATTTAACATTTAAATACAAATATCTTCTCCTTTTCAGTTTATTGAGAAGTCATTGAAAATAAGATGCCTTTAAAAAAAATCAATTATTGAATTGGAACGTCAATTTAATTCCTGAATTGACTGACTTGAATTGGAACGTAAATTTACTTCCTGAATTGACTGACTTGAATTGGAACGTCAATTTATTTCCTGAATTGACTGACTTGAATTGGAACGTCAATTTACTTCCTGAATTGACTGACTTGAATTGGAACGTCAATTTACTTCCTGAATTGACTGTCTTGAATTGTAATTGACCCCAAAGCTGGCCCCAGCTACTCCAGACTCATGGCGCTCAGACTCAGCAGCTGTGAGAAGAGACTAACTACATTGAGAGGCATGCCGATAATAATAAGTGAGTAGCCTGTTGAAATAACAGGTGTCGACATAGTAAGCATGAGTAGGTGAGTGTGAGGGAGTGTGAATATTGGTGACAGTGTGAAGGCCTTCAGGTGATGTGCTTATAGATTGAGGAAGTCACAGGCCACAGACTGGTGCACAGCAGGCAGGCTTGGATTGTTGCTGAAAGAACAGCTCGGACATAAAACATGTAGTTCTTCAACAGGGAATGGTGACGTGTGTAAATTTGATTACAAGCAATTTGCTGTAAAATATGAATAAAAAATTGAAATGTGCAGACTTTAGTATCCACTGTGTTTAAAATGCAGAGATTCATATATATATTTATGAGCTGAATATTAGAAAATATGAAAATAAAGAGCTGAAGACGAAAGAACGAGATCGAAACCAAACCATCTATAAATGTATCAAGAATTCCTGATTCAGTGGTGCAGAACACATCTTTCAACAACAGAGAACATCGTATCTGCAGACAGACAGTAAAGGAGGTTAGAGGACTGGTGCTGGGTGGAGGAATAGACAGTAAAGGAGGTGAGAGGACTGGTGCTGGGTGGAGGAATAGACAGTAAAGGAAGGTGAGAGGACTGGTGCTGGGTGGAGGAATAGACAGTAAAGGAAGGTGAGAGGACTGGTGCTGGGTGGAGGAATAGACAGTAAAGGAGGTGAGAGGACTGGTGCTGGGTGGAGGAATAGACAGTAAAGGAAGGTGAGAGGACTGGTGCTGGGTGGAGGAATAGACAGTAAAGGAAGGTGAGAGGACTGGTGCTGGGTGGAGGAATAGACAGTAAAGGAGGTTCGAGGACTGGTGCTGGGTGGAGGAATAGACAGTAAAGGAAGGTGAGAGGACTGGTGCTGGGTGGAGGAATAGACAGTAAAGGAAGGTGAGAGGACTGGTGCTGGGTGGAGGAATAGACAGTAAAGGAGGTGAGAGGACTGGTGCTGGGTGGAGGAATAGACAGTAAAGGAAGGTTAGAGGACTGGTGCTGGGTGGAGGAATAGACAGTAAAGGAAGGTGAGAGGACTGGTGCTGGGTGGAGGAATAGACAGTAAAGGAAGGAGGAATAGACAGTAAAGGAAGGTGAGAGGACTGGTGCTGGGTGGAGGAATAGACAGTAAAGGAGGTGAGAGGACTGGTGCTGGGTGGAGGAATAGACAGTAAAGGAAGGTGAGAGGACTGGTGCTGGGTGGAGGAATAGACAGTAAAGGAAGGTGAGAGGACTGGTGCTGGGTGGAGGAATAGACAGTAAAGGAGGTTCGAGGACTGGTGCTGGGTGGAGGAATAGACAGTAAAGGAAG
The DNA here is from genome assembly GCF_036934945.1 of Oncorhynchus masou masou. NCBI lineage: Eukaryota > Metazoa > Chordata > Actinopteri > Salmoniformes > Salmonidae > Oncorhynchus > Oncorhynchus masou. Next base: position 64,617 of record NW_027016018.1, on the reverse strand, counting down.
GTGAGAGGACTGGTGCTGGGTGGAGGAATAGACAGTAAAGGAAGGTGAGAGGACTGGTGCTGGGTGGAGGAATAGACAGTAAAGGAGGTGAGAGGACTGGTGCTGGGTGGAGGAATAGACAGTAAAGGAAGGTTAGAGGACTGGTGCTGGGTGGAGGAATAGACAGTAAAGGAAGGTGAGAGGACTGGTGCTGGGTGGAGGAATAGACAGTAAAGGAGGTTAGAGGACTGGTGCTGGGTGGAGGAATAGACAGTAAAGGAGGTGAGAGGACTGGTGCTGGGTGGAGGAATAGACAGTAAAGGAAGGTGAGAGGACTGGTGCTGGGTGGAGGAATAGACAGTAAAGGAAGGTGAGAGGACTGGTGCTGGGTGGAGGAATAGACAGTAAAGGAGGTTCGAGGACTGGTGCTGGGTGGAGGAATAGACAGTAAAGGAAGGTGAGAGGACTGGTGCTGGGTGGAGCAATAGACAGTAAAGGAAGGTGAGAGGACTGGTGCTGGGTGGAGGAATAGACAGTAAAGGAGGTGAGAGGACTGGTGCTGGGTGGAGGAATAGACAGTAAAGGAAGGTTAGAGGACTGGTGCTGGGTGGAGGAATAGACAGTAAAGGAAGGTGAGAGGACTGGTGCTGGGTGGAGGAATAGACAGTAAAGGAGGTTAGAGGACTGGTGCTGGGTGGAGGAATAGACAGTAAAGGAAGGTGAGAGGACTGGTGCTGGGTGGAGGAATAGACAGTAAAGGAGGTGAGAGGACTGGTGCTGGGTGGAGGAATAGACAGTAAAGGAAGGTTAGAGGACTGGTGCTGGGTGGAGGAATAGACAGTAAAGGAGGTTAGAGGACTGGTGCTGGGTGGAGGAATAGACAGTAAAGGAGGTGAGAGGACTGGTGCTGGGTGGAGGAATAGACAGTAAAGGAAGGTGAGAGGACTGGTGCTGGGTGGAAGAATAGACAGTAAAGGAAGGTGAGAGGACTGGTGCTGGGTGGAGGAATAGACAGTAAAGGAGGTGAGAGGACTGGTGCTGGGTGGAGGAATAGACAGTAAAGGAAGGTGAGAGGACTGGTGCTGGGTGGAGGAATAGACAGTAAAGGAAGGTGAGAGGACTGGTGCTGGGTGGAGGAATAGACAGTAAAGGAGGTTCGAGGACTGGTGCTGGGTGGAGGAATAGACAGTAAAGGAAGGTGAGAGGACTGGTGCTGGGTGGAGGAATAGACAGTAAAGGAAGGTGAGAGGACTGGTGCTGGGTGGAGGAATAGACAGTAAAGGAGGTGAGAGGACTGGTGCTGGGTGGAGGAATAGACAGTAAAGGAAGGTTAGAGGACTGGTGCTGGGTGGAGGAATAGACAGTAAAGGAAGGTGAGAGGACTGGTGCTGGGTGGAGGAATAGACAGTAAAGGAAGGAGGAATAGACAGTAAAGGAAGGTGAGAGGACTGGTGCTGGGTGGAGGAATAGACAGTAAAGGAGGTGAGAGGACTGGTGCTGGGTGGAGGAATAGACAGTAAAGGAAGGTGAGAGGACTGGTGCTGGGTGGAGGAATAGACAGTAAAGGAAGGTGAGAGGACTGGTGCTGGGTGGAGGAATAGACAGTAAAGGAGGTTCGAGGACTGGTGCTGGGTGGAGGAATAGACAGTAAAGGAAGGTGAGAGGACTGGTGCTGGGTGGAGGAATAGACAGTAAAGGAAGGTGAGAGGACTGGTGCTGGGTGGAGGAATAGACAGTAAAGGAGGTGAGAGGACTGGTGCTGGGTGGAGGAATAGACAGTAAAGGAAGGTTAGAGGACTGGTGCTGGGTGGAGGAATAGACAGTAAAGGAAGGTGAGAGGACTGGTGCTGGGTGGAGGAATAGACAGTAAAGGAGGTTAGAGGACTGGTGCTGGGTGGAGGAATAGACAGTAAAGGAGGTGAGAGGACTGGTGCTGGGTGGAGGAATAGACAGTAAAGGAAGGTGAGAGGACTGGTGCTGGGTGGAGGAATAGACAGTAAAGGAAGGTGAGAGGACTGGTGCTGGGTGGAGGAATAGACAGTAAAGGAGGTTCGAGGACTGGTGCTGGGTGGAGGAATAGACAGTAAAGGAAGGTGAGAGGACTGGTGCTGGGTGGAGCAATAGACAGTAAAGGAAGGTGAGAGGACTGGTGCTGGGTGGAGGAATAGACAGTAAAGGAGGTGAGAGGACTGGTGCTGGGTGGAGGAATAGACAGTAAAGGAAGGTTAGAGGACTGGTGCTGGGTGGAGGAATAGACAGTAAAGGAAGGTGAGAGGACTGGTGCTGGGTGGAGGAATAGACAGTAAAGGAGGTTAGAGGACTGGTGCTGGGTGGAGGAATAGACAGTAAAGGAAGGTGAGAGGACTGGTGCTGGGTGGAGGAATAGACAGTAAAGGAAGGTGAGAGGACTGGTGCTGGGTGGAGGAATAGACAGTAAAGGAGGTGAGAGGACTGGTGCTGGGTGGAGGAATAGACAGTAAAGGAAGGTTAGAGGACTGGTGCTGGGTGGAGGAATAGACAGTAAAGGAGGTTAGAGGACTGGTGCTGGGTGGAGGAATAGACAGTAAAGGAGGTGAGAGGACTGGTGCTGGGTGGAGGAATAGACAGTAAAGGAAGGTGAGAGGACTGGTGCTGGGTGGAAGAATAGACAGTAAAGGAAGGTGAGAGGACTGGTGCTGGGTGGAGGAATAGACAGTAAAGGAGGTGAGAGGACTGGTGCTGGGTGGAGGAATAGACAGTAAAGGAAGGTGAGAGGACTGGTGCTGGGTGGAGGAATAGACAGTAAAGGAAGGTGAGAGGACTGGTGCTGGGTGGAGGAATAGACAGTAAAGGAGGTTCGAGGACTGGTGCTGGGTGGAGGAATAGACAGTAAAGGAAGGTGAGAGGACTGGTGCTGGGTGGAGGAATAGACAGTAAAGGAAGGTGAGAGGACTGGTGCTGGGTGGAGGAATAGACAGTAAAGGAGGTGAGAGGACTGGTGCTGGGTGGAGGAATAGACAGTAAAGGAAGGTTAGAGGACTGGTGCTGGGTGGAGGAATAGACAGTAAAGGAAGGTGAGAGGACTGGTGCTGGGTGGAGGAATAGACAGTAAAGGAAGGAGGAATAGACAGTAAAGGAAGGTGAGAGGACTGGTGCTGGGTGGAGGAATAGACAGTAAAGGAGGTGAGAGGACTGGTGCTGGGTGGAGGAATAGACAGTAAAGGAAGGTGAGAGGACTGGTGCTGGGTGGAGGAATAGACAGTAAAGGAAGGTGAGAGGACTGGTGCTGGGTGGAGGAATAGACAGTAAAGGAGGTTCGAGGACTGGTGCTGGGTGGAGGAATAGACAGTAAAGGAAGGTGAGAGGACTGGTGCTGGGTGGAGGAATAGACAGTAAAGGAAGGTGAGAGGACTGGTGCTGGGTGGAGGAATAGACAGTAAAGGAGGTGAGAGGACTGGTGCTGGGTGGAGGAATAGACAGTAAAGGAAGGTTAGAGGACTGGTGCTGGGTGGAGGAATAGACAGTAAAGGAAGGTGAGAGGACTGGTGCTGGGTGGAGGAATAGACAGTAAAGGAGGTTAGAGGACTGGTGCTGGGTGGAGGAATAGACAGTAAAGGAGGTGAGAGGACTGGTGCTGGGTGGAGGAATAGACAGTAAAGGAAGGTGAGAGGACTGGTGCTGGGTGGAGGAATAGACAGTAAAGGAAGGTGAGAGGACTGGTGCTGGGTGGAGGAATAGACAGTAAAGGAGGTTCGAGGACTGGTGCTGGGTGGAGGAATAGACAGTAAAGGAAGGTGAGAGGACTGGTGCTGGGTGGAGCAATAGACAGTAAAGGAAGGTGAGAGGACTGGTGCTGGGTGGAGGAATAGACAGTAAAGGAGGTGAGAGGACTGGTGCTGGGTGGAGGAATAGACAGTAAAGGAAGGTTAGAGGACTGGTGCTGGGTGGAGGAATAGACAGTAAAGGAAGGTGAGAGGACTGGTGCTGGGTGGAGGAATAGACAGTAAAGGAGGTTAGAGGACTGGTGCTGGGTGGAGGAATAGACAGTAAAGGAGGTGAGAGGACTGGTGCTGGGTGGAGGAATAGACAGTAAAGGAGGTGAGAGGACTGGTGCTGGGTGGAGGAATAGACAGTAAAGGAGGTTAGAGGACTGGTGCTGGGTGGAGGAATAGACAGTAAAGGAGGTGAGAGGACTGGTGCTGGGTGGAGGAATAGACAGTAAAGGAGGTGAGAGGACTGGTGCTGGGTGGAGGAATAGACAGTAAAGGAAGGTGAGAGGACTGGTGCTGGGTGGAGGAATAGACAGTAAAGGAGGTGAGAGGACTGGTGCTGGGTGGAGGAATAGACAGTAAAGGAGGTGAGAGGACTGGTGCTGGGTGGAGGAATAGACAGTAAAGGAAGGTTAGAGGACTGGTGCTGGGTGGAGGAATAGACAGTAAAGGAAGGTTAGAGGACTGGTGCTGGGTGGAGGAATAGACAGTAAAGGAAGGTTAGAGGACTGGTGCTGGGTGGAGGAATAGACAGTAAAGGAAGGAGGAATAGACAGTAAAGGAGGTGAGAGGACTGGTGCTGGGTGGAGGAATAGACAGTAAAGGAGGTGAGAGGACTGGTGCTGGGTGGAGGAATAGACAGTAAAGGAGGTGAGAGGACTGGTGCTGGGTGGAGGAATAGACAGTAAAGGAAGGAGGAATAGACAGTAAAGGAAGGTGAGAGGACTGGTGCTGGGTGGAGGAATAGACAGTAAAGGAGGTGAGAGGACTGGTGCTGGGTGGAGGAATAGACAGTAAAGGAAGGTTAGAGGACTGGTGCTGGGTGGAGGAATAGACAGTAAAGGAAGGTTAGAGGACTGGTGCTGGGTGGAGGAATAGACAGTAAAGGAAGGTTAGAGGACTGGTGCTGGGTGGAGGAATAGACAGTAAAGGAAGGTAAGAGGACTGGTGCTGGGTGGAGGAATAGACAGTAAAGGAAGGAGGAATAGACAGTAAAGGAGGTGAGAGGACTGGTGCTGGGTGGAGGAATAGACAGTAAAGGAGGTGAGAGGACTGGTGCTGGGTGGAGGAATAGACAGTAAAGGAAGGTGAGAGGACTGGTGCTGGGTGGAGGAATAGACAGTAAAGGAGGTGAGAGGACTGGTGCTGGGTGGAGGAATAGACAGTAAAGGAGGTGAGAGGACTGGTGCTGGGTGGAGGAATAGACAGTAAAGGAGGTGAGAGGACTGGTGCTGGGTGGAGGAATAGACAGTAAAGGAGGTGAGAGGACTGGTGCTGGGTGGAGGAATAGACAGTAAAGGAAGGTTAGAGGACTGGTGCTGGGTGGAGGAATAGACAGTAAAGGAAGGTGAGAGGACTGGTGCTGGGTGGAGGAATAGACAGTAAAGGAAGGTGAGAGGACTGGTGCTGGGTGGAGGAATAGACAGTAAAGGAAGGTGAGAGGACTGGTGCTGGGTGGAGGAATAGACAGTAAAGGAAGGTGAGAGGACTGGTGCTGGGTGGAGGAATAGACAGTAAAGGAAGGATAGAGGACTGGTGCTGGGTGGAGGAATAGACAGTAAAGGAAGGATAGAGGACTGGTGCTGGGTGGAGGAATAGACAGTAAAGGAAGGAGGAATAGACAGTAAAGGAAGGTGAGAGGACTGGTGCTGGGTGGAGGAATAGACAGTAAAGGAAGGTGAGAGGACTGGTGCTGGGTGGAGGAATAGACAGTAAAGGAAGGTGAGAGGACTGGTGCTGGGTGGAAGAATAGACAGTAAAGGAAGGTTAGAGGACTGGTGCTGGGTGGAGGAATAGACAGTAAAGGAAGGTAAGAGGACTGGTGCTGGGTGGAGGATTAGACAGTAAAGGAAGGTTAGAGGACTGGTGCTGGGTGGAGGATTAGACAGTAAAGGAAGGTTAGAGGACTGGTGCTGGGTGGAGGAATAGACAGTAAAGGAAGGTTAGAGGACTGGTGCTGGGTGGAGGAATATACAGTAAAGGAAGGTAAGAGGACTGGTGCTGGGTGGAGGAATAGACAGTAAAGGAAGGTGAGAGGACTGGTGCTGGGTGGAGGAATAGACAGTAAAGGAGGTGAGAGGACTGGTGCTGGGTGGAGGAATAGACAGTAAAGGAGGTGAGAGGACTGGTGCTGGGTGGAGGAATAGACAGTAAAGGAGGTGAGAGGACTGGTGCTGGGTGGAGGAATAGACAGTAAAGGAAGGAGGAATAGACAGTAAAGGAAGGTGAGAGGACTGGTGCTGGGTGGAGGAATAGACAGTAAAGGAGGTGAGAGGACTGGTGCTGGGTGGAGGAATAGACAGTAAAGGAAGGAGGAATAGACAGTAAAGGAAGGTGAGAGGACTGGTGCTGGGTGGAGGAATAGACAGTAAAGGAAGGTTAGAGGACTGGTGCTGGGTGGAGGAATAGACAGTAAAGGAAGGTTAGAGGACTGGTGCTGGGTGGAGGAATAGACAGTAAAGGAAGGTTAGAGGACTGGTGCTGGGTGGAGGAATAGACAGTAAAGGAAGGTTAGAGGACTGGTGCTGGGTGGAGGAATAGACAGTAAAGGAAGGAGGAATAGACAGTAAAGGAGGTGAGAGGACTGGTGCTGGGTGGAGGAATAGACAGTAAAGGAGGTGAGAGGACTGGTGCTGGGTGGAGGAATAGACAGTAAAGGAAGGTGAGAGGACTGGTGCTGGGTGGAGGAATAGACAGTAAAGGAGGTGAGAGGACTGGTGCTGGGTGGAGGAATAGACAGTAAAGGAGGTGAGAGGACTGGTGCTGGGTGGAGGAATAGACAGTAAAGGAGGTGAGAGGACTGGTGCTGGGTGGAGGAATAGACAGTAAAGGAGGTGAGAGGACTGGTGCTGGGTGGAGGAATAGACTGTAAAGGAAGGAGGAATAGACAGTAAAGGAGGTTAGAGGACTGGTGCTGGGTGGAGGAATAGACAGTAAAGGAAGGTGAGAGGACTGGTGCTGGGTGGAGGAATAGACAGTAAAGGAAGGATAGAGGACTGGTGCTGGGTGGAGGAATAGACAGTAAAGGAAGGATAGAGGACTGGTGCTGGGTGGAGGAATAGACAGTAAAGGAAGGAGGAATAGACAGTAAAGGAAGGTGAGAGGACTGGTGCTGGGTGGAGGAATAGACAGTAAAGGAAGGTGAGAGGACTGGTGCTGGGTGGAGGAATAGACAGTAAAGGAAGGTTAGAGGACTGGTGCTGGGTGGAGGAATAGACAGTAAAGGAAGGTAAGAGGACTGGTGCTGGGTGGAGGAATAGACAGTAAAGGAAGGTGAGAGGACTGGTGCTGGGTGGAGGAATAGACAGTAAAGGAAGGAGGAATAGACAGTAAAGGAGGTGAGATGACTGGTGCTGGGTGGAGGAATAGACAGTAAAGGAAGGTTAGAGAACTGGTGCTGGGTGGAGGATTAGACAGTAAAGGAAGGTTAGAGGACTGGTGCTGGGTGGAGGAATAGACAGTAAAGGAAGGTTAGAGGACTGGTGCTGGGTGGAGGAATATACAGTAAAGGAAGGTAAGAGGACTGGTGCTGGGTGGAGGAATAGACAGTAAAGGAAGGTTAGAGGACTGGTGCTGGGTGGAGGAATAGACAGTAAAGGAAGGTAAGAGGACTGGTGCTGGGTGGAGGAATAGACAGTAAAGGAAGGTTAGAGGACTGGTGCTGGGTGGAGGAATAGACAGTAAAGGAGGTGAGAGGACTGGTGCTGGGTGGAGGAATAGACAGTAAAGGAGGTGAGAGGACTGGTGCTGGGTGGAGGAATAGACAGTAAAGGAAGGTTAGAGGACTGGTGCTGGGTGGAGGAATAGACAGTAAAGGAAGGTGAGAGGACTGGTGCTGGGTGGAGGAATAGACAGTAAAGGAAGGTGAGAGGACTGGTGCTGGGTGGAGGAATAGACAGTAAAGGAAGGTGAGAGGACTGGTGCTGGGTGGAGGAATAGACAGTAAAGGAAGGTGAGAGGACTGGTGCTGGGTGGAGGAATAGACAGTAAAGGAAGGATAGAGGACTGGTGCTGGGTGGAGGAATAGACAGTAAAGGAAGGATAGAGGACTGGTGCTGGGTGGAGGAATAGACAGTAAAGGAAGGTTAGAGGACTGGTGCTGGGTGGAGGAATAGACAGTAAAGGAGGTGAGAGGACTGGTGCTGGGTGGAGGAATAGACAGTAAAGGAAGGTGAGAGGACTGGTGCTGGGTGGAGGAATAGACAGTAAAGGAAGGTGAGAGGACTGGTGCTGGGTGGAGGAATAGACAGTAAAGGAAGGTGAGAGGACTGGTGCTGGGTGGAAGAATAGACAGTAAAGGAAGGTTAGAGGACTGGTGCTGGGTGGAGGAATAGACAGTAAAGGAAGGTAAGAGGACTGGTGCTGGGTGGAGGATTAGACAGTAAAGGAAGGTTAGAGGACTGGTGCTGGGTGGAGGATTAGACAGTAAAGGAAGGTTAGAGGACTGGTGCTGGGTGGAGGAATAGACAGTAAAGGAAGGTTAGAGGACTGGTGCTGGGTGGAGGAATATACAGTAAAGGAAGGTAAGAGGACTGGTGCTGGGTGGAGGAATAGACAGTAAAGGAAGGTGAGAGGACTGGTGCTGGGTGGAGGAATAGACAGTAAAGGAGGTGAGAGGACTGGTGCTGGGTGGAGGAATAGACAGTAAAGGAGGTGAGAGGACTGGTGCTGGGTGGAGGAATAGACAGTAAAGGAGGTGAGAGGACTGGTGCTGGGTGGAGGAATAGACAGTAAAGGAAGGAGGAATAGACAGTAAAGGAAGGTGAGAGGACTGGTGCTGGGTGGAGGAATAGACAGTAAAGGAGGTGAGAGGACTGGTGCTGGGTGGAGGAATAGACAGTAAAGGAAGGAGGAATAGACAGTAAAGGAAGGTGAGAGGACTGGTGCTGGGTGGAGGAATAGACAGTAAAGGAAGGTTAGAGGACTGGTGCTGGGTGGAGGAATAGACAGTAAAGGAAGGTTAGAGGACTGGTGCTGGGTGGAGGAATAGACAGTAAAGGAAGGTTAGAGGACTGGTGCTGGGTGGAGGAATAGACAGTAAAGGAAGGTTAGAGGACTGGTGCTGGGTGGAGGAATAGACAGTAAAGGAAGGAGGAATAGACAGTAAAGGAGGTGAGAGGACTGGTGCTGGGTGGAGGAATAGACAGTAAAGGAGGTGAGAGGACTGGTGCTGGGTGGAGGAATAGACAGTAAAGGAAGGTGAGAGGACTGGTGCTGGGTGGAGGAATAGACAGTAAAGGAGGTGAGAGGACTGGTGCTGGGTGGAGGAATAGACAGTAAAGGAGGTGAGAGGACTGGTGCTGGGTGGAGGAATAGACAGTAAAGGAGGTGAGAGGACTGGTGCTGGGTGGAGGAATAGACAGTAAAGGAGGTGAGAGGACTGGTGCTGGGTGGAGGAATAGACTGTAAAGGAAGGAGGAATAGACAGTAAAGGAGGTTAGAGGACTGGTGCTGGGTGGAGGAATAGACAGTAAAGGAAGGTGAGAGGACTGGTGCTGGGTGGAGGAATAGACAGTAAAGGAAGGATAGAGGACTGGTGCTGGGTGGAGGAATAGACAGTAAAGGAAGGATAGAGGACTGGTGCTGGGTGGAGGAATAGACAGTAAAGGAAGGAGGAATAGACAGTAAAGGAAGGTGAGAGGACTGGTGCTGGGTGGAGGAATAGACAGTAAAGGAAGGTGAGAGGACTGGTGCTGGGTGGAGGAATAGACAGTAAAGGAAGGTTAGAGGACTGGTGCTGGGTGGAGGAATAGACAGTAAAGGAAGGTAAGAGGACTGGTGCTGGGTGGAGGAATAGACAGTAAAGGAAGGTGAGAGGACTGGACTGGGTGGAGGAATGACAGTAAAGGAAGGAGGAATAGACAGTAAAGGAGGTGAGATGACTGGTGCTGGGTGGAGGAATAGACAGTAAAGGAAGGTTAGAGAACTGGTGCTGGGTGGAGGATTAGACAGTAAAGGAAGGTTAGAGGACTGGTGCTGGGTGGAGGAATAGACAGTAAAGGAAGGTTAGAGGACTGGTGCTGGGTGGAGGAATATACAGTAAAGGAAGGTAAGAGGACTGGTGCTGGGTGGAGGAATAGACAGTAAAGGAAGGTTAGAGGACTGGTGCTGGGTGGAGGAATAGACAGTAAAGGAAGGTAAGAGGACTGGTGCTGGGTGGAGGAATAGACAGTAAAGGAAGGTTAGAGGACTGGTGCTGGGTGGAGGAATAGACAGTAAAGGAGGTAGGACTGGTGCTGGGTGGAGGAATAGACAGTAAAGGAGGTGAGAGGACTGGTGCTGGGTGGAGGAATAGACAGTAAAGGAAGGTGAGAGGACTGGTGCTGGGTGGAGGAATAGACAGTAAAGGAAGGTTAGAGGACTGGTGCTGGGTGGAGGAATAGACAGTAAAGGAGGTGAGAGGACTGGTGCTGGGTGGAGGAATAGACAGTAAAGGAAGGTTAGAGGACTGGTGCTGGGTGGAGGAATAGACAGTAAAGGAAGGTGAGAGGACTGGTGCTGGGTGGAGGAATAGACAGTAAAGGAAGGTTAGAGGACTGGTGCTGGGTGGAGGAATAGACAGTAAAGGAAGGTGAGAGGACTGGTGCTGGGTGGAGGAATAGACAGTAAAGGAAGGCTAGAGGACTGGTGCTGGGTGGAGGAATAGACAGTAAAGGAGGTGAGAGGACTGGTGCTGAGTGGAGGAATAGACAGTAAAGGAAGGTGAGAGGACTGGTGCTGGGTGGAGGAATAGACAGTAAAGGAAGGTGAGAGGACTGGTGCTGGGTGGAGGAATAGACAGTAAAGGAGGTGAGAGGACTGGTGCTGGGTGGAGGAATAGACAGTAAAGGAAGGTGAGAGGACTGGTGCTGGGTGGAGGAATAGACAGTAAAGGAAGGTGAGAGGACTGGTGCTGGGTGGAGGAATAGACAGTAAAGGAAGGTGAGAGGACTGGTGCTGAGTGGAGGAATAGACAGTAAAGGAAGGTTAGAGGACTGGTGCTGGGTGGAGGAATAGACAGTAAAGGAAGGTTAGAGGACTGGTGCTGGGTGGAGGAATAGACAGTAAAGGAGTGAGAGGACTGGTGCTGGGTGGAGGAATAGACAGTAAAGGAGGTGAGAGGACTGGTGCTGGGTGGAGGAATAGACAGTAAAGGAAGGTTAGAGGACTGGTGCTGGGTGGAGGAATAGACAGTAAAGGAAGGTGAGAGGACTGGTGCTGGGTGGAGGAATAGACAGTAAAGGAGGTGAGAGGACTGGTGCTGGGTGGAGGAATAGACAGTAAAGGAAGGTGAGAGGACTGGTGCTGGGTGGAGGAATAGACAGTAAAGGAGGTGAGAGGACTGGTGCTGGGTGGAGGAATAGACAGTAAAGGAAGGTGAGAGGACTGGTGCTGGGTGGAGGAATAGACAGTAAAGGAAGGCTAGAGGACTGGTGCTGGGTGGAAGAATAGACAGTAAAGGAAGGTGAGAGGACTGGTGCTGGGTGGAGGAATAGACAGTAAAGGAGGTGAGAGGACTGGTGCTGGGTGGAGGAATAGACAGTAAAGGAAGGTTAGAGGACTGGTGCTGGGTGGAGGAATAGACAGTAAAGGGAGGTGAGAGGACTGGTGCTGGGTGGAGGAATAGACAGTAAAGGAAGGTGAGAGGACGGGTGCTGGGTGGAGGAATAGACAGTAAAGGAGGTGAGAGGACTGGTGCTGGGTGGAGGAATAGACAGTAAAGGAGGTGAGAGGACTGGTGCTGGGTGGAGGAATAGACAGTAAAGGAGGTGAGAGGACTGGTGCTGGGTGGAGGAATAGACAGTAAAGGGAGGTGAGAGGACTGGTGCTGGGTGGAGGAATAGACAGTAAAGGAGGTGAGAGGACTGGTGCTGGGTGGAGGAATAGACAGTAAAGGAAGGTGAGAGGACTGGTGCTGGGTGGAGGAATAGACAGTAAAGGGAGGTGAGAGGACTGGTGCTGGGTGGAGGAATAGACAGTAAAGGAGGTGAGAGGACTGGTGCTGGGTGGAGGAATAGACAGTAAAGGAAGGTGAGAGGACTGGTGCTGGGTGGAGGAATAGACAGTAAAGGAAGGTGAGAGGACTGGTGCTGGGTGGAGGAATAGACAGTAAAGGAGGTGAGAGGACTGGTGCTGGGTGGAGGAATAGACAGTAAAGGAAGGTTAGAGGACTGGTGCTGGGTGGAGGAATAGACAGTAAAGGAAGGTTAGAGGACTGGTGCTGGGTGGAGGAATAGACAGTAAAGGAAGGTTAGAGGACTGGTGCTGGGTGGAGGAATAGACAGTAAAGGAGGTGAGAGGACTGGTGCTGGGTGGAGGAATAGACAGTAAAGGAGGTGAGAGGACTGGTGCTGGGTGGAGGAATAGACAGTAAAGGAAGGTGAGAGGACTGGTGCTGGGTGGAGGAATAGACAGTAAAGGAAGGTGAGAGGACTGGTGCTGGGTGGAGGAATAGACAGTAAAGGAGGTGAGAGGACTGGTGCTGGGTGGAGGAATAGACAGTAAAGGAAGGTGAGAGGACTGGTGCTGGGTGGAGGAATAGACAGTAAAGGAGGTGAGAGGACTGGTGCTGGGTGGAGGAATAGACAGTAAAGGAAGGTTAGAGGACTGGTGCTGGGTGGAGGAATAGACAGTAAAGGAAGGTGAGAGGACTGGTGCTGGGTGGAGGAATAGACAGTAAAGGAAGGTGAGAGGACTGGTGCTGGGTGGAGGAATAGACAGTAAAGGAAGGTTAGAGGACTGGTGCTGGGTGGAGGAATAGACAGTAAAGGAGGTGAGAGGACTGGTGCTGGGTGGAGGAATAGACAGTAAAGGAGGTGAGAGGACTGGTGCTGGGTGGAGGAATAGACAGTAAAGGAGGTGAGAGGACTGGTGCTGGGTGGAGGAATAGACAGTAAAGGAAGGTGAGAGGACTGGTGCTGGGTGGAGGAATAGACAGTAAAGGAAGGAGGAATAGACAGTAAAGGAAGGTTAGAGGACTGGTGCTGGGTGGAGGAATAGACAGTAAAGGAAGGTGAGAGGACTGGTGCTGGGTGGAGGAATAGACAGTAAAGGAAGGAGGAATAGACAGTAAAGGAAGGAGAGGACTGGTGCTGGGTGGAGGAATAGACAGTAAAGGAAGGAGGAATAGACAGTAAAGGAAGATTAGAGGACTGGTGCTGGGTGGAGGAATAGACAGTAAAAGGGAGGTGAAAGGACTGGTGCTGGGTGGAGGAATAGACAGTAAAGGAAGGTTAGAGGACTGGTGCTGGGTGGAGGAATAGACAGTAAAGGGAGGTGAGAGGACTGGTGCTGGGTGGAGGAATAGACAGTAAAGGAGGTGAGAGGACTGGTGCTGGGTGGAGGAATAGACAGTAAATGAGGTGAGAGGACTGGTGCTGGGTGGAGGAATAGACAGTAAAGGAGGTGAGAGGACTGGTGCTGGGTGGAGGAATAGACAGTAAAGGAGGTGAGAGGACTGGTGCTGGGTGGAGGAATAGACAGTAAAGGAGGTGAGAGGACTGGTGCTGGGTGGAGGAATAGACAGTAAAGGAGGTGAGAGGACTGGTGCTGGGTGGAAGATTAGACAGTAAAGGAAGGAGGAATAGACAGTAAAGGAAGAAGGAATAGACAGTAAAGGAAGGTTAGAGGACTGGTGCTGGGTGGAGGAATAGACAGTAAAGGAAGGTTAGAGGACTGGTGCTGGGTGGAGGAATAGACAGTAAAGGAAGGTGAGAGGACTGGTGCTGGGTGGAGGAATAGACAGTAAAGGAAGGTTAGAGGACTGGTGCTGGGTGGAGGAATAGACAGTAAAGGAAGGTTAGAGGACTGGTGCTGGGTGGAGGAATAGACAGTAAAGGAAGGTGAGAGGACTGGTGCTGGGTGGAGGAATAGACAGTAAAGGAAGGTGAGAGGACTGGTGCTGGGTGGAGGAATAGACAGTAAAGGAGGTGAGAGGACTGGTGCTGGGTGGAGGAATAGACAGTAAAGGAAGGTAAGAGGTCTGGTGCTGGGTGGAGGAATAGACAGTAAAGGAAGGTGAGAGGACTGGTGCTGGGTGGAGGAATAGACAGTAAAGGAGGTGAGAGGACTGGTGCTGGGTGGAGGAATAGACAGTAAAGGAGGTGAGAGGACTGGTGCTGGGTGGAGGAATAGACAGTAAAGGAAGGTAAGAGGACTGGTGCTGGGTGGAGGAATAGACAGTAAAGGAAGGAGGAATAGACAGTAAAGGAAGGTGAGAGGACTGGTGCTGGGTGGAGTAATAGACAGTAAAGGGAGGTGAGAGGACTGGTGCTGGGTGGAGGAATAGACAGTAAAGGAAGGAGGAATAGACAGTAAAGGAAGGTGAGAGGACTGGTGCTGGGTGGAGGAATAGACAGTAAAGGAAGGAGGAATAGACAGTAAAGGAAGGTGAGAGGACTGGTGCTGGGTGGAGGAATAGACAGTAAAGGGAGGTGAAAGGACTGGTGCTGGGTGGAGGAATAGACAGTAAAGGAAGGTGAGAGGACTGGTGCTGGGTGGAGGAATAGACAGTAAAGGAAGGTTAGAGGACTGGTGCTGGGTGGAGGAATAGACAGTAAAGGAAGGTTAGAGGACTGGTGCTGGGTGGAGGAATAGACAGTAAAGGAAGGTTAGAGGACTGGTGCTGGGTGGAGGAATAGACAGTAAAGGAAGGTTAGAGGACTGGTGCTGGGTGGAGGAATAGACAGTAAAGGAAGGTTAGAGGACTGGTGCTGGGTGGAGGAATAGACAGTAAAGGGAGGTGAGAGGACTGGTGCTGGGTGGAGGAATAGACAGTAAAGGAAGGTGAGAGGACGGGTGCTGGGTGGAGGAATAGACAGTAAAGGAGGTGAGAGGACTGGTGCTGGGTGGAGGAATAGACAGTAAAGGAGGTGAGAGGACTGGTGCTGGGTGGAGGAATAGACAGTAAAGGAGGTGAGAGGACTGGTGCTGGGTGGAGGAATAGACAGTAAAGGGAGGTGAGAGGACTGGTGCTGGGTGGAGGAATAGACAGTAAAGGAGGTGAGAGGACTGGTGCTGGGTGGAGGAATAGACAGTAAAGGAAGGTGAGAGGACTGGTGCTGGGTGGAGGAATAGACAGTAAAGGGAGGTGAGAGGACTGGTGCTGGGTGGAGGAATAGACAGTAAAGGAGGTGAGAGGACTGGTGCTGGGTGGAGGAATAGACAGTAAAGGAAGGTGAGAGGACTGGTGCTGGGTGGAGGAATAGACAGTAAAGGAAGGTGAGAGGACTGGTGCTGGGTGGAGGAATAGACAGTAAAGGAGGTGAGAGGACTGGTGCTGGGTGGAGGAATAGACAGTAAAGGAAGGTTAGAGGACTGGTGCTGGGTGGAGGAATAGACAGTAAAGGAAGGTTAGAGGACTGGTGCTGGGTGGAGGAATAGACAGTAAAGGAAGGTTAGAGGACTGGTGCTGGGTGGAGGAATAGACAGTAAAGGAGGTGAGAGGACTGGTGCTGGGTGGAGGAATAGACAGTAAAGGAGGTGAGAGGACTGGTGCTGGGTGGAGGAATAGACAGTAAAGGAAGGTGAGAGGACTGGTGCTGGGTGGAGGAATAGACAGTAAAGGAAGGTGAGAGGACTGGTGCTGGGTGGTGGAATAGACAGTAAAGGAGGTGAGAGGACTGGTGCTGGGTGGAGGAATAGACAGTAAAGGAGGTGAGAGGACTGGTGCTGGGTGGAGGAATAGACAGTAAAGGAGGTGAGAGGACTGGTGCTGGGTGGAGGAATAGACAGTAAAGGAAGGTTAGAGGACTGGTGCTGGGTGGAGGAATAGACAGTAAAGGAAGGTGAGAGGACTGGTGCTGGGTGGAGGAATAGACAGTAAAGGAAGGTGAGAGGACTGGTGCTGGGTGGAGGAATAGACAGTAAAGGAAGGTTAGAGGACTGGTGCTGGGTGGAGGAATAGACAGTAAAGGAGGTGAGAGGACTGGTGCTGGGTGGAGGAATAGACAGTAAAGGAGGTGAGAGGACTGGTGCTGGGTGGAGGAATAGACAGTAAAGGAGGTGAGAGGACTGGTGCTGGGTGGAGGAATAGACAGTAAAGGAAGGTGAGAGGACTGGTGCTGGGTGGAGGAATAGACAGTAAAGGAAGGAGGAATAGACAGTAAAGGAAGGTTAGAGGACTGGTGCTGGGTGGAGGAATAGACAGTAAAGGAAGGTGAGAGGACTGGTGCTGGGTGGAGGAATAGACAGTAAAGGAAGGAGGAATAGACAGTAAAGGAAGGTTAGAGGACTGGTGCTGGGTGGAGGAATAGACAGTAAAGGAAGGAGGAATAGACAGTAAAGGAAGATTAGAGGACTGGTGCTGGGTGGAGGAATAGACAGTAAAGGGAGGTGAAAGGACTGGTGCTGGGTGGAGGAATAGACAGTAAAGGAAGGTTAGAGGACTGGTGCTGGGTGGAGGAATAGACAGTAAAGGGAGGTGAGAGGACTGGTGCTGGGTGGAGGAATAGACAGTAAAGGAGGTGAGAGGACTGGTGCTGGGTGGAGGAATAGACAGTAAATGAGGTGAGAGGACTGGTGCTGGGTGGAGGAATAGACAGTAAAGGAGGTGAGAGGACTGGTGCTGGGTGGAGGAATAGACAGTAAAGGAGGTGAGAGGACTGGTGCTGGGTGGAGGAATAGACAGTAAAGGAGGTGAGAGGACTGGTGCTGGGTGGAGGAATAGACAGTAAAGGAGGTGAGAGGACTGGTGCTGGGTGGAAGATTAGACAGTAAAGGAAGGAGGAATAGACAGTAAAGGAAGAAGGAATAGACAGTAAAGGAAGGTTAGAGGACTGGTGCTGGGTGGAGGAATAGACAGTAAAGGAAGGTTAGAGGACTGGTGCTGGGTGGAGGAATAGACAGTAAAGGAAGGTGAGAGGACTGGTGCTGGGTGGAGGAATAGACAGTAAAGGAAGGTTAGAGGACTGGTGCTGGGTGGAGGAATAGACAGTAAAGGAAGGTTAGAGGACTGGTGCTGGGTGGAGGAATAGACAGTAAAGGAAGGTGAGAGGACTGGTGCTGGGTGGAGGAATAGACAGTAAAGGAAGGTGAGAGGACTGGTGCTGGGTGGAGGAATAGACAGTAAAGGAGGTGAGAGGACTGGTGCTGGGTGGAGGAATAGACAGTAAAGGAAGGTAAGAGGTCTGGTGCTGGGTGGAGGAATAGACAGTAAAGGAAGGTGAGAGGACTGGTGCTGGGTGGAGGAATAGACAGTAAAGGAGGTGAGAGGACTGGTGCTGGGTGGAGGAATAGACAGTAAAGGAAGGTAAGAGGACTGGTGCTGGGTGGAGGAATAGACAGTAAAGGAAGGAGGAATAGACAGTAAAGGAAGGTGAGAGGACTGGTGCTGGGTGGAGTAATAGACAGTAAAGGGAGGTGAGAGGACTGGTGCTGGGTGGAGGAATAGACAGTAAAGGAAGGAGGAATAGACAGTAAAGGAAGGTGAGAGGACTGGTGCTGGGTGGAGGAATAGACAGTAAAGGAAGGAGGAATAGACAGTAAAGGAAGGTGAGAGGACTGGTGCTGGGTGGAGGAATAGACAGTAAAGGGAGGTGAAAGGACTGGTGCTGGGTGGAGGAATAGACAGTAAAGGAAGGTGAGAGGACTGGTGCTGGGTGGAGGAATAGACAGTAAAGGAAGGTTAGAGGACTGGTGCTGGGTGGAGGAATAGACAGTAAAGGAAGGTTAGAGGACTGGTGCTGGGTGGAGGAATAGACAGTAAAGGAAGGTTAGAGGACTGGTGCTGGGTGGAGGAATAGACAGTAAAGGAAGGTTAGAGGACTGGTGCTGGGTGGAGGAATAGACAGTAAAGGAAGGTTAGAGGACTGGTGCTGGGTGGAGGAATAGACAGTAAAGGAAGGTTAGAGGACTGGTGCTGGGTGTAGGAATAGACAGTAAAGGAAGGTGAGAGGACTGGTGCTGGGTGGAGGAATAGACAGTAAAGGAGGTGAGAGGACTGGTGCTGGGTGGAGGAATAGACAGTAAAGGAGGTGAGAGGACTGGTGCTGGGTGGAGGAATAGACAGTAAAGGAGGTGAGAGGACTGGTGCTGGGTGGAGGAATAGACAGTAAAGGAAGGTGAGAGGACTGGTGCTGGGTGGAGGAATAGACAGTAAAGGAGGTGAGAGGACTGGTGCTGGGTGGAGGAATAGACAGTAAAGGAAGGTTAGAGGACTGGTGCTGGGTGGAGGAATAGACAGTAAAGGAGGTTAGAGGACTGGTGCTGGGTGGAGGAATAGACAGTAAAGGAAGGTGAGAGGACTGGTGCTGGGTGGAGTAATAGACAGTAAAGGAGGTGAGAGGACTGGTGCTGGGTGGAGTAATAGACAGTAAAGGAGGTGAGAGGACTGGTGCTGGGTGGAGGAATAGACAGTAAAGGAAGGTGAGAGGACTGGTGCTGGGTGGAGGAATAGACAGTAAAGGAAGGTGAGAGGACTGGTGCTGGGTGGAGGAATAGACAGTAAAGGAGGTTAGAGGACTGGTGCTGGGTGGAGGAATAGACAGTAAAGGAAGGTGAGAGGACTGGTGCTGAGTGTAGGAATAGACAGTAAAGGAAGGTTAGAGGACTGGTGCTGGGTGGAGGAATAGACAGTAAAGGAAGGTGAGAGGACTGGTGCTGGGTGGAGGAATAGACAGTAAAGGGAGGTGAGAGGACTGGTGCTGGGTGGAGGAATAGACAGTACAGGAAGGAGGAATAGACAGTAAAGGAAGGTGAGAGGCCTGGTGCTGGGTGGAGGAATAGACAGTAAAGGAAGGTTAGAGGACTGGTGCTGGGTGGAGGAATAGACAGTAAAGGAAGGTGAGAGGACTGGTGCTGGGTGGAGGAATAGACAGTAAAGGAAGGTGAGAGGCCTGGTGCTGGGTGGAGGAATAGACAGTAAAGGAAGGTGAGAGGACTGGTGCTGGGTGGAGGAATAGACAGTAAAGGAAGGTTAGAGGACTGGTGCTGGGTGGAGGAATAGACAGTAAAGGAGGTGAGAGGACTGGTGCTGGGTGGAGGAATAGACAGTAAAGGGTGGAGGAATAGACAGTAAAGGAAGGTTAGAGGACTGGTGCTGGGTGGAGGAATAGACAGTAAAGGAAGGTTAGAGGACTGGTGCTGGGTGGAGGAATAGACAGTAAAGGAAGGTTAGAGGACTGGTGCTGGGTGGAGGAATAGACAGTAAAGGAAGGAGGAATAGACAGTAAAGGAGGTGAGAGGACTGGTGCTGGGTGGAGGAATAGACAGTAAAGGAAGGTTAGAGGACTGGTGCTGGGTGGAGGAATAGACAGTAAAGGAAGGTTAGAGGACTGGTGCTGGGTGGAGGAATAGATAGTAAAGGAAGGTGAGAGGACTGGTGCTGGGTGGAGGAATAGACAGTAAAGGAAGGTTAGAGGACTGGTGCTGGGTGGAGGAATAGACAGTAAAGGGAGGTGAGAGGACTGGCGCTGGGTGGAGGAATAGACAGTAAAGGAAGGTTAGAGGACTGGTGCTGGGTGGAGGAATAGACAGTAAAGGAAGGTGAGAGGACTGGTGCTGGGTGGAGGAATAGACAGTAAAGGAAGGTGAGAGGCCTGGTGCTGGGTGGAGGAATAGACAGTAAAGGGAGGTTAGAGGACTGGTGCTGGGTGGAGGAATAGACAGTAAAGGAAGGTTAGAGGACTGGTGCTGGGTGGAGGAATAGACAGTAAAGGAAGGTTAGAGGACTGGTGCTGGGTGGAGGAATAGACAGTAAAGGAGGTGAGAGGACTGGTGCTGGGTGGAGGAATAGACAGTAAAGGAAGGTGAGAGGACTGGTGCTGGGTGGAGGAATAGACAGTAAAGGAAGGTTAGAGGACTGGTGCTGGGTGGAGGAATAGACAGTAAAGGAAGGTTAGAGGACTGGTGCTGGGTGGAGGAATAGACAGTAAAGGGAGGTGAGAGGACTGGTGCTGGGTGGAGGAATAGACAGTAAAGGAAGGTGAGAGGACTGGTGCTGGGTGGATGAATAGACAGTAAAGGAAGGTGAGAGGACTGGTGCTGGGTGGAGGAATAGACAGTAAAGGAAGGTTAGAGGACTGGTGCTGGGTGGAGGAATAGACAGTAAAGGAAGGTGAGAGGACTGGTGCTGGGTGGAGGAATAGACAGTAAAGGAAGGTTAGAGGACTGGTGCTGGGTGGAGGAATAGACAGTAAAGGAAGGTGAGAGGACTGGTGCTGGGTGGAGGAATAGACAGTAAAGGAAGGTTAGAGGACTGGTGCTGGGTGGAGGAATAGACAGTAAAGGAAGGTTAGAGGACTGGTGCTGGGTGGAGGAATAGACAGTAAAGGAAGGTTAGAGGACTGGTGCTGGGTGGAGGAATAGACAGTAAAGGAAGGTGAGAGGACTGGTGCTGGGTGGAGGAATAGACAGTAAAGGAGGTTAGAGGACTGGTGCTGGGTGGAGGAATAGACAGTAAAGGAGGTGAGAGGACTGGTGCTGGGTGGAGGAATAGACAGTAAAGGAAGGTTAGAGGACTGGTGCTGGGTGGAGGAATAGACAGTAAAGGAAGGTGAGAGGACTGGTGCTGGGTGGAGGAATAGACAGTAAAGGAAGGTTAGAGGACTGGTGCTGGGTGGAGGAATAGACAGTAAAGGGAGGTGAGAGGACTGGTGCTGGGTGGAGGAATAGACAGTAAAGGAAGGTGAGAGGACTGGTGCTGGGTGGAGGAATAGACAGTAAAGGAGGTGAGAGGACTGGTGCTGGGTGGAGGAATAGACAGTAAAGGAAGGTTAGAGGACTGGTGCTGGGTGGAGGAATAGACAGTAAAGGAGGTGAGAGGACTGGTGCTGGGTGGAGGAATAGACAGTAAAGGAGGTGAGAGGACTGGTGCTGGGTGGAGGAATAGACAGTAAAGGAGGTTAGAGGACTGGTGCTGGGTGGAGGAATAGACAGTAAAGGAGGTGAGAGGACTGGTGCTGGGTGGAGGAATAGACAGTAAAGGAAGGTTAGAGGACTGGTGCTGGGTGGAGGAATAGACAGTAAAGGAAGGTGAGAGGACTGGTGCTGGGTGGAGGAATAGACAGTAAAGGAAGGTTAGAGGACTGGTGCTGGGTGGAGGAATAGACAGTAAAGGGAGGTGAGAGGACTGGTGCTGGGTGGAGGAATAGACAGTAAAGGAAGGTGAGAGGACTGGTGCTGGGTGGAGGAATAGACAGTAAAGGAGGTGAGAGGACTGGTGCTGGGTGGAGGAATAGACAGTAAAGGAAGGTTAGAGGACTGGTGCTGGGTGGAGGAATAGACAGTAAAGGAGGTGAGAGGACTGGTGCTGGGTGGAGGAATAGACAGTAAAGGAAGGTTAGAGGACTGGTGCTGGGTGGAGGAATAGACAGTAAAGGAAGGTTAGAGGACTGGTGCTGGGTGGAGGAATAGACAGTAAAGGAAGGTTAGAGGACTGGTGCTGGGTGGAGGAATAGACAGTAAAGGAAGGTTAGAGGACTGGTGCTGGGTGGAGGAATAGACAGTAAAGGAAGGTTAGAGGACTGGTGCTGGGTGGAGGAATAGACAGTAAAGGAAGGTGAGAGGACTGGTGCTGGGTGGAGGAATAGACAGTAAAGGAAGGTGAGAGGACTGGTGCTGGGTGGAGGAATAGACAGTAAAGGAAGGTTAGAGGACTGGTGCTGGGTGGAGGAATAGACAGTAAAGGAAGGTTAGAGGACTGGTGCTGGGTGGAGGAATAGACAGTAAAGGAAGGTTAGAGGACTGGTGCTGGGTGGAGGAATAGACAGTAAAGGAAGGTGAGAGGACTGGTGCTGGGTGGAGGAATAGACAGTAAAGGAAGGTTAGAGGACTGGTGCTGGGTGGAGGAATAGACAGTAAAGGAAGGTGAGAGGACTGGTGCTGGGTGGAGGAATAGACAGTAAAGGAAGGTGAGAGGACTGGTGCTGGGTGGAGGAATAGACAGTAAAGGAGGTGAGAGGACTGGTGCTGGGTGGAGGAATAGACAGTAAAGGAAGGTTAGAGGACTGGTGCTGGGTGGAGGAATAGACAGTAAAGGAAGGTTAGAGGACTGGTGCTGGGTGGAGGAATAGACAGTAAAGGAAGGTGAGAGGACTGGTGCTGGGTGGAGGAATAGACAGTAAAGGAAGGTTAGAGG
The DNA here is from genome assembly GCF_036934945.1 of Oncorhynchus masou masou. Taxonomy (NCBI): domain Eukaryota; kingdom Metazoa; phylum Chordata; class Actinopteri; order Salmoniformes; family Salmonidae; genus Oncorhynchus; species Oncorhynchus masou. Next base: position 42,615 of record NW_027016018.1, on the reverse strand, counting down.
ACTGGTGCTGGGTGGAGGAATAGACAGTAAAGGAAGGTGAGAGGACTGGTGCTGGGTGGAGGAATAGACAGTAAAGGAAGGTGAGAGGACTGGTGCTGGGTGGAGGAATAGACAGTAAAGGAAGGTGAGAGGACTGGTGCTGGGTGGAGGAATAGACAGTAAAGGAAGGTGAGAGGACTGGTGCTGGGTGGAGGAATAGACAGTAAAGGAAGGTTAGAGGACTGGTGCTGGGTGGAGGATTAGACAGTAAAGGAAGGTGAGAGGACTGGTGCTGGGTGGAGGAATAGACAGTAAAGGAGGTGAGAGGACTGGTGCTGGGTGGAGGAATAGACAGTAAAGGAAGGAGGAATAGACAGTAAAGGAAGGTTAGAGGACTGGTGCTGGGTGGAGGAATAGACAGTAAAGGAAGGTTAGAGGACTGGTGCTGGGTGGAGGAATAGACAGTAAAGGAAGGTTAGAGGACTGGTGCTGGGTGGAGGATTAGACAGTAAAGGAAGGTGAGAGGACTGGTGCTGGGTGGAGGAATAGACAGTAAAGGAGGTGAGAGGACTGGTGCTGGGTGGAGGATTAGACAGTAAAGGAGGTGAGAGGACTGGTGCTGGGTGGAGGAATAGACAGTAAAGGAAGGTTAGAGGACTGGTGCTGGGTGGAGGAATAGACAGTACAGGAAGGTTAGAGGACTGGTGCTGGGTGGAGGAATAGACAGTACAGGAAGGTTAGAGGACTGGTGCTGGGTGGAGGAATAGACAGTACAGGAAGGTTAGAGGACTGGTGCTGGGTGGAGGAATAGACAGTAAAGGAGGTGAGAGGACTGGTGCTGGGTGGAGGAATAGACAGTAAAGGAGGTTAGAGGACTGGTGCTGGGTGGAGGAATAGACAGTAAAGGAGGTTAGAGGACTGGTGCTGGGTGGAGGAATAGACAGTAAAGGAGGTTAGAGGACTGGTGCTGGGTGGAGGAATAGACAGTAAAGGAAGGTGAGAGGACTGGTGCTGGGTGGAGGAATAGACAGTAAAGGAAGGTGAGAGGACTGGTGCTGGGTGGAGGAATAGACAGTAAAGGAAGGTGAGAGGACTGGTGCTGGGTGGAGGAATAGACAGTAAAGGAAGGTGAGAGGACTGGTGCTGGGTGGAGGAATAGACAGTAAAGGAAGGTGAGAGGACTGGTGCTGGGTGGAGGAATAGACAGTAAAGGAAGGTGAGAGGACTGGTGCTGGGTGTAGGAATAGACAGTAAAGGAAGGTGAGAGGACTGGTGCTGGGTGGAGGAATAGACAGTAAAGGAAGGTTAGAGGACTGGTGCTGGGTGGAGGAATAGACAGTAAAGGAAGGTTAGAGGACTGGTGCTGGGTGGAGGAATAGACAGTAAAGGAAGGTTAGAGGACTGGTGCTGGGTGGAGGAATAGACAGTAAAGGAAGGTGAGAGGACTGGTGCTGGGTGGAGGAATAGACAGTAAAGGAAGGTTAGAGGACTGGTGCTGGGTGGAGGAATAGACAGTAAAGGAAGGTTAGAGGACTGGTGCTGGGTGGAGGAATAGACAGTAAAGGAAGGTGAGAGGACTGGTGCTGGGTGGAGGAATAGACAGTAAAGGAAGGTTAGAGGACTGGTGCTGGGTGGAGGAATAGACAGTAAAGGAAGGTTAGAGGACTGGTGCTGGGTGGAGGAATAGACAGTAAAGGAAGGTGAGAGGACTGGTGCTGGGTGGAGGAATAGACAGTAAAGGAAGGTTAGAGGACTGGTGCTGGGTGGAGGAATAGACAGTAAAGGAAGGTTAGAGGACTGGTGCTGGGTGGAGGAATAGACAGTAAAGGAAGGTGAGAGGACTGGTGCTGGGTGGAGGAATAGACAGTAAAGGAAGGTGAGAGGACTGGTGCTGGGTGGAGGAATAGACAGTAAAGGAGGTTAGAGGACTGGTGCTGGGTGGAGGAATAGACAGTAAAGGGTGGAGGAATAGACAGTAAAGGGAGGTGAGAGGACTGGTGCTGGGTGGAGGAATAGACAGTAAAGGGTGGAGGAATAGACAGTAAAGGAAGGTTAGAGGACTGGTGCTGGGTGGAGGAATAGACAGTAAAGGAGGTTAGAGGACTGGTGCTGGGTGGAGGAATAGACAGTAAAGGAAGGTTAGAGGACTGGTGCTGGGTGGAGGAATAGACAGTAAAGGAGGTGAGAGGACTGGTGCTGTGTGGAGGAATAGACAGTAAAGGAGGTGAGAGGACTGGTGCTGGGTGGAGGAATAGACAGTAAAGGAAGGTGAGAGGACTGGTGCTGGGTGGAGGAATAGACAGTAAAGGAAGGTGAGAGGACTGGTGCTGGGTGGAGGAATAGACAGTAAAGGAAGGGGAGAGGACTGGTGCTGGGTGGAGGATTAGACAGTAAAGGAAGGTTAGAGGACTGGTGCTGGGTGGAGGAATAGACAGTAAAGGAAGGTTAGAGGACTGGTGCTGGGTGGAGGAATAGACAGTAAAGGAGGTTAGAGGACTGGTGCTGGGTGGAGGAATAGACAGTAAAGGAGGTTAGAGGACTGGTGCTGGGTGGAGGAATAGACAGTAAAGGAAGGTGAGAGGACTGGTGCTGGGTGGAGGAATAGACAGTAAAGGAGGTGAGAGGACTGGTGCTGGGTGGAGGAATAGACAGTAAAGGAAGGTTAGAGGACTGGTGCTGGGTGGAGGAATAGACAGTAAAGGGAGGTGAGAGGACTGGTGCTGGGTGGAGGAATAGACAGTAAAGGAAGGTTAGAGGACTGGTGCTGGGTGGAGGAATAGACAGTAAAGGAGGTGAGAGGACTGGTGCTGGGTGGAGGAATAGACAGTAAAGGAAGGTTAGAGGACTGGTGCTGGGTGGAGGAATAGACAGTAAAGGAAGGAGAGAGGACTGGTGCTGGGTGGAGGAATAGACAGTAAAGGAAGGTGAGAGGACTGGTGCTGGGTGGAGGAATAGACAGTAAAGGAAGGTGAGAGGACTGATGCTGGGTGGAGGAATAGGCAGTAAAGGAAGGAGGAATAGACAGTAAAGGAAGGTTAGAGGACTGGTGCTGGGTGGAGGAATAGACAGTAAAGGAAGGTGAGAGGACTGGTGCTGGGTGGAGGAATAGACAGTAAAGGAAGGTTAGAGGACTGGTGCTGGGTGGAGGAATAGACAGTAAAGGAAGGTTAGAGGACTGGTGCTGGGTGGAGGAATAGACAGTAAAGGAAGGTGAGAGGACTGGTGCTGGGTGGAGGAATAGACAGTAAAGGAGGTTAGAGGACTGGTGCTGGGTGGAGGAATAGACAGTAAAGGGAGGTTAGAGGACTGGTGCTGGGTGGAGGAATAGACAGTAAAGGAAGGTGAGAGGACTGGTGCTGGGTGGAGGAATAGACAGTAAAGGGAGGTTAGAGGACTGGTGCTGGGTGGAGGAATAGACAGTAAAGGGAGGTGAGAGGACTGGTGCTGGGTGGAGGAATAGACAGTAAAGGAAGGTTAGAGGACTGGTGCTGGGTGGAGGAATAGACAGTAAAGGAAGGTTAGAGGACTGGTGCTGGGTGGAGGAATAGACAGTAAAGGGAGGTTAGAGGACTGGTGCTGGGTGGAGGAATAGACAGTAAAGGAAGGTTAGAGGACTGGTGCTGGGTGGAGGAATAGACAGTAAAGGAAGGTTAGAGGACTGGTGCTGGGTGGAGGAATAGACAGTAAAGGAAGGTTAGAGGACTGGTGCTGGGTGGAGGAATAGACAGTAAAGGAAGGTTAGAGGACTGGTGCTGGGTGGAGGAATAGACAGTAAAGGAAGGTTAGAGGACTGGTGCTGGGTGGAGGAATAGACAGTAAAGGAAGGTTAGAGGACTGGTGCTGGGTGGAGGAATAGACAGTAAAGGAAGGTTAGAGGACTGGTGCTGGGTGGAGGAATAGACAGTAAAGGAAGGTTAGAGGACTGGTGCTGGGTGGAGGAATAGACAGTAAAGGAAGGTGAGAGGACTGGTGCTGGGTGGAGGAATAGACAGTAAAGGAAGGTTAGAGGACTGGTGCTGGGTGGAGGAATAGACAGTAAAGGAAGGTGAGAGGACTGGTGCTGGGTGGAGGAATAGACAGTAAAGGAAGGTTAGAGGACTGGTGCTGGGTGGAGGAATAGACAGTAAAGGAAGGTGAGAGGACTGGTGCTGGGTGGAGGAATAGACAGTAAAGGAAGGTTAGAGGACTGGTGCTGGGTGGAGGAATAGACAGTAAAGGAGGTGAGAGGACTGGTGCTGGGTGGAGGAATAGACAGTAAAGGAAGGTGAGAGGACTGGTGCTGGGTGGAGGAATAGACAGTAAAGGAAGGTTAGAGGACTGGTGCTGGGTGGAGGAATAGACAGTAAAGGAAGGTTAGAGGACTGGTGCTGGGTGGAGGAATAGACAGTAAAGGAAGGTTAGAGGACTGGTGCTGGGTGGAGGAATAGACAGTAAAGGAAGGTTAGAGGACTGGTGCTGGGTGGAGGAATAGACAGTAAAGGAGGTGAGAGGACTGGTGCTGGGTGGAGGAATAGACAGTAAAGGAAGGTGAGAGGACTGGTGCTGGGTGGAGGAATAGACAGTAAAGGAAGGTTAGAGGACTGGTGCTGGGTGGAGGAATAGACAGTAAAGGAAGGTTAGAGGACTGGTGCTGGGTGGAGTAATAGACAGTAAAGGAAGGTTAGAGGACTGGTGCTGGGTGGAGGAATAGACAGTAAAGGAAGGTTAGAGGACTGGTGCTGGGTGGAGGAATAGACAGTAAAGGAGGTGAGAGGACTGGTGCTGGGTGGAGGAATAGACAGTAAAGGAAGGTGAGAGGACTGGTGCTGGGTGGAGGAATAGACAGTAAAGGAAGGTTAGAGGACTGGTGCTGGGTGGAGTAATAGACAGTAAAGGAAGGTGAGAGGACTGGTGCTGGGTGGAGGAATAGACAGTAAAGGAAGGTGAGAGGACTGGTGCTGGGTGGAGGAATAGACAGTAAAGGAAGGTTAGAGGACTGGTGCTGGGTGGAGGAATAGACAGTAAAGGAAGGAGAGAGGACTGGCGCTGGGTGGAGGAATAGACAGTAAAGGAAGGTTAGAGGACTGGCGCTGGGTGGAGGAATAGACAGTAAAGGAAGGAGAGAGGACTGGCGCTGGGTGGAGGAATAGACAGTAAAGGAAGGAGAGAGGACTGGTGCTGGGTGGAGGAATAGACAGTAAAGGAAGGTTAGAGGACTGGTGCTGGGTGGAGGAATAGAGAAAATCTAGGCTCAGCCATGGCAGATCTCTAGACTCCATTTAAGCGTCTAGAAACAGATAAAGAAGGTGAAGCACAAAGAGAGCAAAATAAACACGTTAGCTAGATTTAAAGTTGCAGAGGCAACAAAGGGCCTTGCGTTTGTGGAGGTAGGTCTATAGATAGCTTGCATTACGTACACAGCAGTGAGAGGCTAGATGGAGGGGTAGCCTGCATTATGCAGTAGTGAGAGGCGAGATGGAGGGAGAGAGATTGCTTACGAGGCTCTCTGAGGTGTCTCCTGCACCACTGGGGTAAGGAGCATCTCGTTTGGGGCTGTGGAGGTGTCCTCCTGCCCCAGCCTCCCTGCTTCTGATCTGGGCTAGCTGCTCATCCACAGCCTCCTTCTGCAGCTGGAGCCTCTGAGTGTGTCCAGCCTGAACACCCAGCTCCTTCCCCAGCACACAGCATGCTCTGTCTTTTACCTTAATCTCATCCATCTACAGAGCAGAGCAGAACAGAGGAGAACAGAGGAGAACAGAACAGAGGAGAACAGAGGAGAACAGAGGAGAGGAGAACACAGGAGTGGAGAACAGAAGAGAACACAGGAGAGGAGAACAGAACATAGGAGAACAGAGGAGTGGTGAACAAAGGAAAGGAGAACAGAAGAGATCAGAGGAGAACAGAACAGAGGAGATGAGAGTAGAACAGAACAGAACAGAGGAAAGTAGAACAGAACAGAACAGAAAAGAACAGAGGAGAGGAGAACTGAACAGAACAGAGGAGAACAGAACAGAACACAAGAGAAAAGAACAGAACAGAACAGAGGAGAGGAGAGTAGAACAGAACAGAACAGAGGGGAGTAGAACAGAACACAGAAGAGGAGAACAGAACAAAAGATAACAGAACAGAGGAGAACAGAACAGAGGAGAACAGAACAGAATAGAACAGAGGAGAACAGAGGAGAACCAAACAGAGGAGAACAGAACAGAGGAGAGGAGAGAAGAAAAGAACAGAGGAGAACAGAGGAGAACAGAACAGAGGAGAACAGAACAGAGGAGAACAGAACAGAGGAGAGGAGAGGAGAGTAGAACAGAACAGAGGAGAACAGAACAGAGGAGAACAGAACAGAGGAGAACAAAAAATAACCGAACAGAGGAGAACAGAGGAAAGGAGAACAGAAGAGGAGAACAGAACAGAGGAGAACCGAACAGAGGAGAACCGAACAGAGGAGAACAGAACAGAGGAGAACAAAATAGAGGAGAACAGAACAGAGGAGAGCAGAACAGAGGAGAACAAAATAGAGGAGAACCGAACAGAACAGAGGAGAACAGAACAGAGGAGAACAGAACAGAGAAGAACAGTCGAGCATGAGTGTGCATGCATATAAGTCACACACACACACAGAGCCACATCATGCACACACACAATAGACTACTGTTCTGTTCAGCTGTCACCATGAAAAAAGGTTGGCAAGACCAGCCACAAGCCCCGCCCTGTTTGATTGGCCATTCAGAGAACAGGAGCTTCCTTGGTGCATCCTGTAGCCATGTTAACTAAACATTAGAAACACAATAAGATCCCCCACAGATCTACTGTTTCTTTCCTGTAATCAACACTTCATTTTACAGATCACACTTGTGTTGCCTGGCAGCATCAACAGTCTAGGGTCATATTCAACGAGACCACAACAAACCAATCTCAGTGAAATGATATGAAATAGTTCTGGTAATGTCCTGGGAAAAGCAGACATGACTCAGCTCTAATGGATATCTGCAATTCAGCATGCTTCTATTCACAACAGTCCCAACAAAGCGAGCATTTAGCTACATAACAAATCAACCTGTCAGGAAGCCAACAGAGAAACTCACTAAATAAAAGGAAATATAGGTAATATAAACGAGGGGAAACCAGTACATGAGACTGTTGTTCTGTTATAAACGAGGGGAAACCTGTACATGAGAGTGTTGTTCTGTTATAAACTAGGAGAAACCTGTACATGAGACTGCTGTTAGGTTATAAACTAGGGGAAACCTGTACATGAGACTGTTGTTCTGTTATAAACTAGGGGAAACCTGTACATGAGACTGTTGTTAGGTTATAAACTAGGGGAAACCTGTACATGAGACTGTTGTTCTGTTATAAACGAGTGGAAACCTGTACATGAGACTGTTGTTAGGTTATAAACGAGGGGAAACCTGTACATGAGACTGTTGTTCTGTTATAAACTAGGGGAAACCTGTACATGAGACTGTTGTTCTGTTATAAACTAGGGGAAACCTGTACATGAGACTGTTGTTCTGTTATAAACGAGGGGAAACCTGTACATGAGGCTGTTGTTAGGTTATAAACTAGGGGAAACCTGTACATGAGACTGTTGTTCTGTTATAAACTAGGGGAAACCTGTACATGAGACTGTTGTTCTGTTATAAACTAGGGGAAACCTGTACATGAGACTGTTGTTCTGTTATAAACTAGGGGAAACCTGTACATGAGACTGTTGTTCTGTTATAAACTAGGGGAAACCTGTACATTAGACTGTTGTTCTGTTATAAACTAGGGAAACCTGTACATGAGACTGTTGTTCTGTTATAAACTAGGGGAAACCTGTACATGAGACGGTTGTTCTGTTATAAACTAGGGGAAACCTGTACATGAGACTGTTGTTCTGTTATAAACTAGGGGAAACCTGTACATGAGACTGGTGTTCTGTTATAAACTAGGGGAAACCTGTACATTAGACTGTTGTTCTGTTATAAACTAGGGGAAACCTGTACATGAGACTGTTGTTCTGTTATAAACTAGGGGAAACCTGTACATGAGACGGTTGTTCTGTTATAAACTAGGGAAACCTGTACATGAGACTGTTGTTCTGTTATAAACTAGGGGAAACCTGTACATGAGACTGTTGTTCTGTTATAAACTAGGGGAAACCTGTACATGAGGCTGTTGTTCTGTTATAAACTAGGGGAAACCTGTACATGAGACTGTTGTTCTGTTATAAACTAGGGGAAACCTGTACATGAGACTGTTGTTCTGTTATAAACTAGGGGAAACCTGTACATGAGACTGTTGTTCTGTTATAAACTAGGAGAAACCTGTACATGAGACTGGTGTTCTGTTATAAACTAGGGGAAACCTGTACATGAGACTGTTGTTCTGTTATAAACTAGGGAAACCTGTACATGAGACGGTTGTTCTGTTATAAACTAGGGGAAACCTGTACATGAGACTGTTGTTCTGTTATAAACGAGGGGAAACCTGTACATGAGACTGTTGTTCTGTTATAAACTAGGGGAAACCTGTACATGAGACTGCTGTTCTGTTATAAACTAGGGGAAACCTGTACATGAGACTGTTGTTCTGTTATAAACTAGGGGAAACCTGTACATGAGACTGCTGTTCTGTTATAAACTAGGGGAAACCTGTACATTAGACTGTTGTTCTGTTATAAACTAGGGGAAACCTGTACATGAGACTGTTGTTCTGTTATAAACTAGGGGAAACCTGTACATGAGACGGTTGTTCTGTTATAAACTAGGGGAAACCTGTACATGAGACTGTTGTTCTGTTATAAACTAGGGGAAACCTGTACATGAGACTGTTGTTCTGTTATAAACTAGGGGAAACCTGTACATGAGGCTGTTGTTCTGTTATAAACTAGGGGAAACCTGTACATGAGACTGTTGTTCTGTTATAAACTAGGGGAAACCTGTACATGAGACTGTTGTTCTGTTATAAACTAGGGGAAACCTGTACATGAGACTGTTGTTCTGTTATAAACTAGGGGAAACCTGTACATGAGACTGTTGTTCTGTTATAAACTAGGGGAAACCTGTACATGAGACTGGTGTTCTGTTATAAACTAGGGGAAACCTGTACATTAGACTGTTGTTCTGTTATAAACTAGGGGAAACCTGTACATGAGACTGTTGTTCTGTTATAAACTAGGGGAAACCTGTACATGAGACGGTTGTTCTGTTATAAACTAGGGGAAACCTGTACATGAGACTGTTGTTCTGTTATAAACTAGGGGAAACCTGTACATGAGACTGTTGTTCTGTTATAAACTAGGGGAAACCTGTACATGAGGCTGTTGTTCTGTTATAAACTAGGGGAAACCTGTACATGAGACTGTTGTTCTGTTATAAACTAGGGGAAACCTGTACATGAGACTGTTGTTCTGTTATAAACTAGGGAAACCTGTACATGAGACTGTTGTTCTGTTATAAACTAGGAGAAACCTGTACATGAGACTGGTGTTCTGTTATAAACTAGGGGAAACCTGTACATGAGACTGTTGTTCTGTTATAAACTAGGGGAAACCTGTACATGAGACGGTTGTTCTGTTATAAACTAGGGGAAACCTGTACATGAGACTGTTGTTCTGTTATAAACGAGGGGAAACCTGTACATGAGACTGTTGTTCTGTTATAAACTAGGGGAAACCTGTACATGAGACTGCTGTTCTGTTATAAACTAGGGAAACCTGTACATGAGACTGTTGTTCTGTTATAAACTAGGGGAAACCTGTACATGAGACTGCTGTTAGGTTATAAACTAGGAGAAACCTGTACATTAGAGTGTTGTTAGGTTATAAACTAGGGGAAGCCTGTACATGAGACTGTTGTTCTGTTATAAACTAGGGGAAACCTGTACATGAGACTGTTGTTCTGTTATAAACGAGGGGAAACCTGTACATGAGACTGTTGTTTTGTTATAAACGAGGGGAAACCTGTACATGAGACTGGTGTTAGGTTATAAACTAGGAGAAACCTGTACATGAGACTGTTGTTAGGTTATAAACTAGGGGAAACCTGTACATGAGACTGTTGTTAGGTTATAAACTAGGGGAAACCTGTACATGAGACTGTTGTTCTGTTATAAACGAGTGGAAACCTGTACATGAGACTGTTGTTCTGTTATAAACTAGGGGAAACCTGTACATGAGACGGTTGTTCTGTTATAAACTAGGGGAAACCTGTACATGAGACTGTTGTTCTGTTATAAACTAGGGGAAACCTGTACATGAGACTGTTGTTCTGTTATAAACTAGGGGAAACCTGTACATGAGGCTGTTGTTCTGTTATAAACTAGGGGAAACCTGTACATGAGACTGTTGTTCTGTTATAAACTAGGGGAAACCTGTACATGAGACTGTTGTTCTGTTATAAACTAGGGAAACCTGTACATGAGACTGTTGTTCTGTTATAAACTAGGAGAAACCTGTACATGAGACTGGTGTTCTGTTATAAACTAGGGAAACCTGTACATGAGACTGTTGTTCTGTTATAAACTAGGGGAAACCTGTACATGAGACGGTTGTTCTGTTATAAACTAGGGGAAACCTGTACATGAGACTGTTGTTCTGTTATAAACGAGGGGAAACCTGTACATGAGACTGTTGTTCTGTTATAAACTAGGGGAAACCTGTACATGAGACTGCTGTTCTGTTATAAACTAGGGGAAACCTGTACATGAGACTGTTGTTCTGTTATAAACTAGGGAAACCTGTACATGAGACTGCTGTTAGGTTATAAACTAGGAGAAACCTGTACATTAGAGTGTTGTTAGGTTATAAACTAGGGGAAGCCTGTACATGAGACTGTTGTTCTGTTATAAACTAGGGGAAACCTGTACATGAGACTGTTGTTCTGTTATAAACGAGGGGAAACCTGTACATGAGACTGTTGTTTTGTTATAAACGAGGGGAAACCTGTACATGAGACTGGTGTTAGGTTATAAACTAGGAGAAACCTGTACATGAGACTGTTGTTAGGTTATAAACTAGGGGAAACCTGTACATGAGACTGTTGTTAGGTTATAAACTAGGGGAAACCTGTACATGAGACTGTTGTTCTGTTATAAACTAGGGGAAACCTGTACATGAGACTGTTGTTCTGTTATAAACTAGGGGAAACCTGTACATGAGACTGTTGTTCTGTTATAAACTAGGGGAAACCTGTACATGAGACTGTTGTTCTGTTATAAACTAGGGGAAACCTGTACATGAGACTGTTGTTAGGTTATAAACTAGGAGAAACCTGTACATGAGACTGTTGTTCTGTTATAAACTAGGGGAAACCTGTACATGAGACTGTTGTTCTGTTATAAACTAGGGGAAACCTGTACATGAGACTGTTGTTCTGTTATAAACTAGGAGAAACCTGTACATGAGACTGCTGTTCTGTTATAAACTAGGGGAAACCTGTACATGAGACTGTTGTTCTGTTATAAACTAGGGGAAACCTGTACATGAGACTGTTGTTCTGTTATAAACTAGGGGAAACCTGTACATGAGACTGCTGTTAGGTTATAAACTAGGAGAAACCTGTACATTAGAGTGTTGTTAGGTTATAAACTAGGGGAAGCCTGTACATGAGACTGTTGTTCTGTTATAAACTAGGGGAAACCTGTACATGAGAGTGTTGTTCTGTTATAAACGAGGGGAAACCTGTACATGAGACTGTTGTTCTGTTATAAACGAGGGGAAACCTGTACATGAGACTGTTGTTCTGTTATAAACTAGGGGAAACCTGTACATGAGAGTGTTGTTCTGTTATAAACGAGGGGAAACCTGTACATGAGACTGTTGTTCTGTTATAAACGAGGGGAAACCTGTACATGAGACTGTTGTTCTGTTATAAACTAGGGGAAACCTGTACATGAGACTGTTGTTCTGTTATAAACTAGGGGAAACCTGTACATGAGACTGTTGTTAGGTTATAAACTAGGAGAAACCTGTACATGAGACTGTTGTTCTGTTATAAACTAGGGGAAACCTGTACATGAGACTGTTGTTCTGTTATAAACTAGGGGAAACCTGTACATGAGACGGTTGTTCTGTTATAAACTAGGGGAAACCTGTACATGAGACTGTTGTTCTGTTATAAACTAGGGGAAACCTGTACATGAGACCGTTCTGTTATAAACTAGGGGAAACCTGTACATGAGACTGTTCTGTTATAAACTAGGGGAAACCTGTACATGAGACTGTTGTTCTGTTATAAACTAGGGGAAACCTGTACATGAGACTGTTGTTCTGTTATAAACTAGGGGAAACCTGTACATGAGACTGTTGTTCTGTTATAAACTAGGGGAAACCTGTACATGAGACTGTTGTTCTGTTATAAACTAGGGGAAACCTGTACATGAGACTGTTGTTCTGTTATAAACTAGGAGAAACCTGTACATGAGACTGTTGTTCTGTTATAAACTAGGGGAAACCTGTACATGAGACTGTTGTTAGGTTATAAACTAGGAGAAACCTGTACATGAGACTGTTGTTCTGTTATAAACTAGGGGAAACCTGTACATGAGACTGTTGTTCTGTTATAAACTAGGGGAAACCTGTACATGAGACTGTTGTTCTGTTATAAACTAGGGGAAACCTGTACATGAGACTGTTGTTAGGTTATAAACTAGGGGAAACCTGTACATGAGACTGTTGTTCTGTTATAAACGAGGGGAAACCTGTACATGAGACTGTTGTTAGGTTATAAACTAGGGGAAACCTGTACATGAGACTGTTGTTCTGTTATAAACGAGGGGAAACCTGTACATGAGACTGCTGTTAGGTTATATGTCTCCATTAATTCATTACACAGTCTCTAATCTGTCATTTCCAGTGTTCTGTCTGTAGATGTCACTGACAGTAACCTAAACCAGACATTTGAACTGTCCTCACTCACCGGTCTTCTACTAAAATAACATTACAGTTGTCATCAATGTGACAGAGACGCTATGTCATACAGACAGTAGAACACTAGACTGTGACAGAGACACTATATCAGACAGACAGACAGACAGACAGACAGACAGACAGACAGACAGACGGACACCAGACTGTGACAGAGACACTGTATCAGGAGCAGAGAGACAGTAGAACACTAGACTGTGACAGAGACACTATATCAGACAGACAGTAGAACACTACACTGTGACAGAGCCACTATATCAGACAGACAGTAGAACACTAGACTGTGACAGAGCCACTATATCAGACAGACAGTAGAACACTAGACTGTGACAGAGACACTATATCAGACAGACAGTAGAACACTAGACTGTGACAGAGACACTATATCAGACAGACAGTAGAACACTAGACTGTGACAGAGCCACTATATCAGACAGACAGACAGACAGACAGACAGACAGTAGAACACTAGACTGTGACAGAGACACTATATCAGACAGACAGTAGAACACTAGACTGTGACAGAACCACTATATCAGACAGACAGACAGACAGACAGACAGACAGACAGACAGACAGACAGACAGACAGACAGACAGACAGACAGACAGACAGACAGACTGTGACAGAGCCACTATATCACAGACAGTAGAACACTAGACTGTGACAGAGGCACTATATCAGACAGACAGTAGAACACTAGACTGTGACAGAGACACTATATCAGACAGACAGTAGAACACTAGACTGTGACAGAACCACTATATCAGACAGACAGTAGAACACCAGACTGTGACAGAGACACTATATCAGACAGACAGTAGAACACCAGACTGTGACAGAGACACTATATCAGACAGACAGTAGAACACTAGACTGTGACAGAGACACCCTATCAGACAGACAGTAGAACACTAGACTGTGACAGAGCCACTATATCACAGACAGTAGAACACTAGACTGTGACAGAGCCACTATATCAGCCAGACAGACAGGCAGACAGTAGAACACTAGACTGTGACAGAGACACTATATCAGACAGACAGTAGAACACTAGACTGTGACAGAGACACTATATCAGACAGACAGTAGAACACTAGACTGTGACAGAGACACTATATCAGACAGACAGACAGACAGTAGAACACTAGACTGTGACAGAGACACTATATCAGACAGACTGTAGAACACTAGACTGTGACAGAGACACTATATCAGACAGACAGACAGACAGTAGAACACTAGACTGAGACAGAGACACTATATCAGACAGACAGTAGAACAACACTAGACTGACCAGGCCATGGTGAGTTAGATCAGTCAGGAAGCTACGCTGGGGTATCTGTGACAACAGGTATAATTCATACAAACACTATGTAGTGCATTACTTTTGGCCAGGGAATAAGTTGCCATGGCAATTTGGAGCCAGCCAGTGGCATCACCTCTGAAATATAGTGAGAATGGCCCAGAGGTATTATTCAAGTGTTTTAACTATTCTTCTCAGTCACCCAGTCACCCAGTCACCCAGCCACCCAGTCACCCAGCCACCCAGCCACCCAGTCACCCAGCCACCCAGTCGCCCAGCCACCCAGTCACCCAGTCACCCAGCCACCCAGTCACCCAGTCACCCAGTCACCCAGCCACCCAGTCACCCAGTCACCCAGCCACCCAGTCACCCAGTCACCCAGTCACAGCCACCCAGTCACCGCCACCCAGTCACCCAGTCACCCAGTCACCCAGTCACCCAGCCACCCAGTCACCCAGTCACCCAGCCACCCAGTCACCCAGTCACCCAGCCACCCAGTCACAGCCACCCAGTCACCCAGTCACTGCCACCCAGCCACCCAGTCACCCAGCCACAGCCACCCAGTCACAGCCACCCAGTCACCCAGTCACCCAGTCACCCAGTCACCCAGCAACCCAGTCACCAAGCCACCCAGTCACCCAGCCACCCAGTCACAGCCACCCAGTCACCCATTCACCCAGCCACCCAGTCACCCAGCCACCCAGTCACCCAGCCACCCAGTCACCCAGTCACCCAGCCACCCAGTCACCCAGTCACCAAGCAACGCAGTCACCCAGTCACCCAGCAACCCAGTCACCCAGTCACCCAGCCACCCAGTCACCCAGTCACCCAGTCACTCAGCCACCCAGTCACCCAGTCATCCAGTCACTCAGCCACCCAGTCACCCAGTCACCAAGCAAAACAGTCACCAAGCAACCAAGCCAGACCATAATAAACAGCTCTGTGGGCTTTCGGTGTGAAAACCCCATGAATCATCGTCACAGCGATGATGATGCCAGTGATGTGCCCTGGAGATGGCGTTTCCATGGTGATCAGCAGGCAGGCCTAAATGAGGGGGCTAACGTTACTCCCTAGATGAATGGAGACAGGTGCTGTGGCATGGATCAATGACTCTGAGTCCACAATGGCAGTCTATTCCCTATATTCTGCATTACTCTTGACCAGGGACCATGTGACTCTGGTAAAAAGTAGTGCACTTAATAGGGAATAGGGTGCCATTTGGGATGCAGACAATTCTAAAACATTATAAATTTGCACTTGCAACTTTGACCTCTCAGCCTGGGTTAGCTGTAAAACCCACTGTCCACTGTCTCAGCCTGGGTTTGCTGTAAAACCCACTGTCCACTGTCTCAGCCTGGGTTTGCTGTAAAACCCACTGCCCACTGTCTCAGCCTGGGTTAGCTGTAAAACCCACTGTCCACTGTCTCAGCCTGGGTTAGCTGTAAAACCCACTGTCTCAGCCTGGGTTAGCTGTAAAACCCACTGTCCACTGTCTCAGCCTGGGTTAGCTGTAAAACCCACTGTCTCAGCCTGGGTTAGCTGTAAAACCCACTGTCCACTGTCTCAGCATGGGTTAGCTGTAAAACCCACTGTCTCAGCCTGGGTTAGCTGTAAAACCCACTGTCTCAGCCTGGGTTAGCTGTAAAACTCACTGTCTCAGCCTGGGTTAGCTGTAAAACCCACTGTCTCAGCCTGGGTTAGCTGTAAAACCCACTGTCTCAGCCTGGGTTAGCTGTAAAACCCACTGTCTCAGCCTGGGTTAGCTGTAAAACCCACTATCTCAGCCTGGGTTAGCTGTAAAACCCACTGTCTCAGCCTGGGTTAGTTGTAAACCCCACTGTCTCAGCCTGGGTTAGCTGTAAAACCCACTGTCCACTGTCTTAGCCTGGGTTAGCTGTAAAACCCATTGTCCACTGTCTTAGCCTGGGTTAGCTGTAAACCCCACTGTCCACTGTCTCAGCCTGGGTTAGCTGTAAAACCCACTGTCCACTGTCTCAGCCTGGGTTAGCTGTAAACCCACTGTCTCAGCCTGGGTTAGCTGTAAAACCCAATGTCTCAGCCTGGGTTAGCTGTAAAACCCACTGTCTCAGCCTGGGTTAGCTGTAAAACCCACTGTCCACTGTCTCAGCCTGGTTTAGCTGTAAAACCCACTGTCCACTGTCTCAGCCTGGGTTAGCTGTAAAACCCACTGTCTCAGCCTGGGTTAGCTGTACCCAGGCTGGGTTAGCTATAAAACCCACTGTCCACTGTCTCAGCCTGGGTTAGCTGTAAAACCCACTGTCCACTGTCTCAGCCTGGGTTAGCTGTAAACCCCACTGTCCACTGTCTCAGCCTGGGTTAGCTGTAAACCCCACTGTCCACTGTCTCAGCCTGGGTTAGCTGTAAACCCCACTGTCCACTGTCTCAGCCTGGGTTAGCTGTAAACCCACTGTCTCAACCTGGGTTAGCTGTAAAACCCACTGTCCACTGTCTCAGCCTGGGTTAGCTGTAAAACCCACTCTCCACTGTCTCAGCCTGGGTTAGCTGTAAAACCCACTGTCCAATGTCTCAGCCTGGGTTAGCTGTAAAACCCACTGTCCACTGTCTCAGCCTGGTTTAGCTGTAAAACCCACTGTCCACTGTCTCAGCCTGGGTTAGCTGTAAAACCCACTGTCTCAGCCTGGCTTAGCTGGAAAACCCACTGTCTCAGCCTGGGTTAGCTGTAAAACCCACTGTCCACTGTCTCAGCCTGGGTTAGCTGTAAAACCCACTGTCTCAGCCTGGGTTAGCTGAAAAACCCACTGTCCACTGTCTCAGCCTGGGTTAGCTGTAAAACCCACTGTCCACTGTCTCAGCCTGGGTTAGCTGTAAAACCCACTGTCTCAGCCTGGGTTAGCTGTAAAACCCACTGTCCACTGTCTCAGCCTGGGTTAGCTGTAAAACCCACTGTCTCAGCCTGGGTTAGCTGTAAAACCCACTGTCTCAGCCTGGGTTAGCTGTAAAACCCACTGTCTCAGCCTGGGTTAGCTGTAAAACCCACTGTCTCAGCCTGGGTTAGCTGTAAAACCCACTGTCTCAGCCTGGGTTAGCTGTAAAACCCACTGTCTCAGCCTGGGTTAGCTGTAAAACCCACTGTCCACTGTCTCAGCCTGGGTTCGCTGTAAAACCCACTGTCTCAGCCTGGGTTAGCTGTAAAACCCACTGTCCACTGTCTCAGCCTGGGTTAGCTGTAAAACCCACTGTCCACTGTCTCAGCCTGGGTTAGCTGTAAAACCCACTGTCTCAGCCTGGGTTAGCTGTAAAACCCACTGCCAACTGTCTCAGCCTGGGTTAGCTGTAAAACCCACTGTCCACTGTCTCAGCCTGGGTTAGCTGTAAAACCCACTGTCTCAGCCTGGGTTAGCTGTAAAACCCACTGTCTCAGCCTGGGTTAGCTGTAAAACCCACTATCTCAGCCTGGGTTAGCTGTAAAACCCACTGTCTCAGCCTGGGTTAGCTATAAAACCCACTGTCCACTGTCTCAGCCTGGGTTAGCTGTAAAACCCACTGTCTCAGCCTGGGTTAGCTGTAAAACCCACTGTCTCAGCCTGGGTTAGCTGTAAAACCCACTGTCTCAGCCTGGGTTAGCTGTAAAACCCACTGTCTCAGCCTGGGTTAGCTGTAAACCCACTGTCCACTGTCTCAGCCTGGGTTAGCTGTAAACCCCACTGTCCACTGTCTCAGCCTGGGTTAGCTGTAAACCCCACTGTCCACTGTCTCAGCCTGGGTTAGCTGTAAACCCCACTGTCCACTGTCTCAGTCTGGGTTAGCTGTAAACCCACTGTCTCAGCCTGGGTTAGCTGTAAAACCCACTGTCAACTGTCTCAGCCTGGGTTAGCTGTAAAACCCACTCTCCACTGTCTCAGCCTGGGTTAGCTGTAAAACCCACTGTCTCAGCCTGGGTTAGCTGTAAAACCAACTGTCCACTGTCTCAGCCTGGGTTAGCTGTAAAACCCACTGTCTCAGCCTGGGTTAGCTGTAAAACCCACTGTCTCAGCCTGGGTTAGCTGTAAAACCCACTTCCCACTGTCTCAGCCTGGTTTAGCTGTAAAACCCACTGTCCACTGTCTCAGCCTGGGTTAGCTGTAAAACCCACTGTCTCAGCCTGGGTTAGCTGTAAAACCCACTGTCTCAGCCTGGGTTAGCTGTAAAACCCACTATCTCAGCCTGGGTTAGCTGTAAAACCCACTGTCTCAGCCTGGGTTAGCTGTAAAACCCACTGTCCACTGTCTCAGCCTGGGTTAGCTGTAAAACCCACTGTCCACTGTCTCAGCCTTGGTTAGCTGTAAACCCCACTGTCCACTGTCTCAGCCTGGGTTAGCTGTAAACCCCAATGTCCACTGTCTCAGCCTGGGTTAGCTGTAAACCCACTGTCTCAGCCTGGGTTAGCTGTAAACCCCAATGTCCACTGTCTCAGCCTGGGTTAGCTGTAAACCCACTGTCTCAGCCTGGGTTAGCTGTAAAACCCACTCTCCACTGTCTCAGCCTGGGTTAGCTGAAAAACCCACTGTCTAAGCCTGGGTTAGCTGTAAAACCCACTGTCTCAGCCTGGGTTAGCTGTAAAACCCACTGTCCACTGTCTCAGCCTGGGTTAGCTGTAAAACCCACTGTCCACTGTCTCAGCCTGGGTTAGCTGTAAAACCCACTGTCCACTGTCTCAGCCTGGGTTAGCTGAAAAACCCACTGTCTCAGCCTGGGTTAGCTGTAAAACCCACTGTCTCAGCCTGGGTTAGCTGTAAAACCCACTGTCTCAGCCTGGGTTAGCTGTAAACCCCACTGTCCACTGTCTCAGCCTGGGTTAGCTGTAAAACCCACTGTCTCAGCCTGGGTTAGCTGTAAAACCCACTGTCTCAGCCTGGGTTAGCTGTAAACCCCACTGTCTCAGCCTGGGTTAGCTGTAAAACCCACTGTCCACTGCCTCAGCCTGGGTTAGCTGTAAAACCCACTGTCCACTGTCTCAGCCTGGGTTAGCTGTAAAACCCACTGTCTCAGCCTGGGTTAGCTGTAAAACCCACTGTCTCAGCCTGGGTTAGCTGTAAAACCCACTGTCTCAGCCTGGGTTAGCTGTAAACCCCACTGTCCACTGCCTCAGCCTGGGTTAGCTGTAAAACCCACTGTCCACTGTCTCAGCCTGGGTTAGCTGTAAAACCCACTGTCTCAGCCTGGGTTAGCTGTAAAACCCACTGTCTCAGCCTGGGTTAGCTGTAAACCCACTGTCCACTGTCTCAGCCTTGGTTAGCTGTAAAACCCACTGTCTCAGCCTGGGTTAGCTGTAAAACCCACTGTCCACTGTCTCAGCCTGGGTTAGCTGTAAAACCCACTGTCTCAGCCTGGGTTAGCTGTAAAACCCACTGTCTCAGCCTGGGTTAGCTGTAAAACCCACTGTCCACTGTCTCAGCCTGGGTTAGCTGTAAAACCCACTGTCCACTGTCTCAGCCTGGGTTAGCTGTAAAACCCACTGTCTCAGCCTGGGTTAGCTGTAAACCCACTGTCTCAGCCTGGGTTAGCTGTAAAACCCACTGTCTCAGCCTGGGTTAGCTGTAAAACCCACTGTCTCAGCCTGGGTTAGCTGTAAAACCCACTGTCCACTGTCTCAGCCTGGGTTAGCTGTAAACCCACTATCTCAGCCTGGGTTAGCTGAAAAACCCACTGTCCACTGTCTCAGCCTGGGTTAGCTGAAAAACCCACTGTCCACTGTCTCAGCCTGGGTTAGCTGAAAAACCCACTGTCCACTGTCTCAGCCTGGGTTAGCTGTAAAACCCACTGTCCACTGTCTCAGCCTGGGTTAGCTGTAAACCCACTGTCTCAGCCTGGGTTAGCTGTAAAACCCACTGTCTCAGCCTGGGTTAGCTGTAAAACCCACTGTCTCAGCCTGGGTTAGCTGTAAAACCCACTGTCTCAGCCTGGGTTAGCTGTAAAACCCACTGTCTCAGCTTGGGTTAGTTGTAAACCCCACTGTCTCAGCCTGGGTTAGCTGTAAAACCCACTGTCCACTGTCTTAGCCTGGGTTAGCTGTAAAACCCACTGTCCACTGTCTCAGCCCGGGTTAGCTGTAAGCCCCACTGTCCACTGTCTCAGCCTGGGTTAGCTGTAAAACCCACTGTCTCAGCCTGGGTTAGCTGTAAAACCCACTGTCTCAGTCTGGGTTAGCTGTAAAACCCACTGTCCACTGTCTCAGCCTGGGTTAGTTGTAAAACCCACTGTCTCAGCCTGGGTTAGCTGTAAAACCCACTGTCCACTGTCTCAGCCTGGGTTAGCTATAAAACCCACTGTCTCAGCCTGGGTTAGCTGTAAAACCCACTGTCTCAGCCTGGGTTAGCTGTAAAACCCACTGTCTCAGCCTGGGTTAGCTGTAAAAACCCACTGTCCACTGTCTCAGCCTGGGTTAGCTATAAAACTCACTGTCTCAGCCTGGGTTAGCTGTAAAACCCACTGTCTCAGCCTGGGTTAGCTGTAAAACCCACTGTCTCAGCCTGGGTTAGCTGTAAAACCCACTGTCCACTGTCTCAGCCTGGGTTAGCTGTAAAACCCACTGTCTCAGCCTGGGTTAGCTGTAAAACCGATTGTCCACTGTCTCAGCCTGGGTTAGCTGTAAAACCCACTGTCCACTGTCTCAGCCTGGGTTAGTTGTAAATCCCACTGTCCACTGTCTCAGCCTGGGTTAGCTGTAAAACCCACTGTCCACTGTCTTAGCCTGGGTTAGCTGTAAAACCCACTGTCTCAGCCTGGGTTAGCTGTAAAACCCACTGTCTCAGCCTGGGTTAGCTGTAAAACCCACTGTCCACTGTCTCAGCCTGGGTTAGCTGTAAAACCCACTGTCTTAGTCTGGGTTAGCTGTAAAACCCACTGTCTCAGCCTGGGTTAGCTGTAAAACCCACTGTCTCAGCCTGGGTTAGCTGTAAAACCCACTGTCTCAGCCTGGGTTAGCTGTAAAACCCACTGTCTCAGCCTGGGTTAGCTGTAAAACCCACTGCCCACTTTCTCAGCCTGGTTTAGCTGTAAAACCCACTGTCCACTGTCTCAGCCTGGGTTAGCTGTAAAACCCACTGTCCACTGTCTCAGCCTGGGTTAGCTGTAAAACCCACTGTCTCAGCCTGGGTTAGCTGTAAAACCCACTGTCTCAGCCTGGGTTTGCTGTAAAACCCACTGTCCACTGTCTCAGCCTGGGTTAGCTGTAAAACCCACTGTCTCAGCCTGGGTTAGCTGTAAAACCCACTGTCTCAGCCTGGGTTAGCTGTAAAACCCACTGTCTCAGCCTGGGTTTGCTGTAAAACCCACTGTCCACTGTCTCAGCCTGGGTTAGCTGTAAAACCCACTGTCTCAGCCTGGGTTAGCTGTAAAACCCACTGTCTCAGCCTGGGTTAGCTGTAAAACCCACTGTCTCAGCCTGGGTTAGCTGTAAAACCCACTGTCTCAGCCTGGGTTAGCTGTAAAACCCACTGTCTCAGCCTGGGTTAGCTGTAAAACCCACTGTCCACTGTCTCAGCCTGGGTTAGCTGTAAAACCCACTGTCTCAGCCTGGGTTAGCTGTAAAACCCACTGTCCACTGTCTCAGCCTGGGTTTGCTGTAAAACCCACTGTCTCAGCCTGGGTTAGCTGTAAAACCCACTGTCTCAGCCTGGGTTAGCTGTAAAACTCACTGTACACTGTCTCAGCCTGGGTTTGCTGTAAAACCCACTGTCTCAGCCTGGGTTTGCTGTAAAACCCACTGTCCACTGTCTCAGCCTGGGTTAGCTGTAAAACCCACTGTCTCAGCCTGGGTTAGCTGTAAAACCCACTGTCTCAGCCTGGGTTTGCTGTAAAACCCACTGTCCACTGTCTCAGCCTGGGTTAGCTGTAAACCCACTGTCTCAGCCTGGGTTAGCTGTAAAACCCACTGTCTCAGCCTGGGTTAGCTGTAAAACCCACTGTCTCAGCCTGGGTTAGCTGTAAAACCCACTGTCTCAGCCTGGGTTAGCTGTAAAACCCACTGTCTCAGCCTGGGTTAGCTGTAAAACCCACTGTCTCAGCCTGGGTTAGCTGTAAAACCCACTGTCCACTGTCTCAGCCTGGGTTTGCTGTAAAAGCCACTGTCTCAGCCTGGGTTTGCTGTAAAACCCACTGTCCACTGTCTCAGCCTGGGTTAGCTGTAAAACCCACTGTCTCAGCCTGGGTTTGCTGTAAAACTCACTGTCCACTGTCTCAGCCTGGGTTAGCTGTAAAACCCACTGTCTCAGCCTGGGTTTGCTGTAAAACCCACTGTCCACTGTCTCAGCCTGGGTTAGCTGTAAAACCCACTGTCTCAGCCTGGGTTTGCTGTAAAACTCACTGTCCACTGTCTCAGCCTGGGTTTGCTGTAAAACCCACTGTCCACTGTCTCAGCCTGGGTTAGCTGTAAAACCCACTGTCTCAGCCTGGGTTAGCTGTAAAACCCACTG